>NC_045614.1:48043750-48346780 GCF_009829155.1 Mustela erminea
AGTTTTTAATATACTTTAATACAGGGATATAATAACTTCTCCAAATTTAAAGCTAGTTATCTCAACCTCATATACTTAATAAGCCATTCTTTCCTACTCTTTTCATTTGATATATTCCTATGTTTATCCACTATTTTAAGAAACTTCTGATTTTCCACTAGTTTTTATGTATCTCTCTGCTAGAACCAACCAGACAACCCACATTACCATTGCTTTAAAATAGAATTTTAACATCCACCTGTTATCAAAGGTGCTCCTCATTTTCCTTACCATAATTTTATTATTTTTATTCACTTGTTTTTCCAGGTAAAATTGAAAGTAACTCTTAAGTTATAAAAAATACACAGTAATATGTTGATGGAAATTGCACTGAGATTACACATGCCTTTGGGGAAAATGGACTTTTTTATACTTCTAAGTCTTCCAGTATTCTTGACCATTAGTTTATCTTCTTGTAAGTAGCCAATAAGTTTATATATTCTGTCTTATAGGCCTTGCACTGTTTTCCTAGATTTATTTTTAGGATTTTATTGTGTCCTAACTTTCTAAGAATATTTGGTTAGATACTTAAAATTATCCAACCTTAAAATTAAATACTTAAAACTAATACTTAAAATTAACTAGCCTATTTTAAGAGTCTGTACCTTCACTCCCAGTTTCAGAAAAGTTTTGGTCATATTCTTCTATCATGTATTAGAAAATCTGAGTGTGGGGGCACCTGGGTGGCTCAGTGAGTTAAGCCTCTGCCTTCGGCTCAGGTCATGATCTCAGGGTTCTGGGATCGAGCCCCGAATCGGGCTCTCTACTCAGCAGGGAGCCTGCTTCCTCCTCTCTCTCTGCCTGCCTGTCTGCCTACTTGTGATCTCTATCTGTCAAATAAATAAAATCTTAAAAAAAAAAAAAAAGAAAACCTGAGTGTGAATTATATTTACCTTCCTACACAAATTTCACATACAAATGAACTGCAAATGAACTACTCTACTCTGTGTCCCAGGGCTTCTGTATTTCTGGAACCTGTTTTTGGGTTTTTTTTTCCCAGCTTCCCAATAGACTCATGTCTTTTTTGAGGCTGTTAACTTTGGATTGCTCCAAAGGGAACAGAACAGCTAAATTGAATGCTATGGATAATCTGAACTTTATGTACTTTCCTGAAGTGAAAGAGAAGTAAACATAGAAGACTTTTGCAGAATTCAAAAATTATATTCTCAGTTTTCAAGCAACATGCAAAATTATCTGGCCTATAACTTTGGAGCGTTACTAGCCCTTTTGGAAAATATATCAAGCAAGATACTCTAGCCAAAACTTCATACGTTGTTTGGTCTTTTATAAGATGCCCTGAAAGAAATAGTGGCTTTTTTAAAAATCTTTTTTTTTAATTTTTAAAAAATTTATTTATTTGACAGACAGAGATCACAAGTAAGCAGAGAGGCAGGCAGAGAGAGGTGGGGAAGCAGGCTCCCCGCTGAGCAGGGCTCCATCTCAGGACCCTGGGATCATGACCTGAGCCGAAGAAAGAGGCTTTAACCCACTGAGCCACCCAGGTGCCCCAAGAAACAGTGGCTTATTTTCACTTTTAAGTTTCATTTTCTTGCTTATGGGACAAAGAAAGAAACATATTTTTATCATTTTTTTAAATAACTGACACATTTATATTGTATTTTCAATTAAGATTATATCTCTTCGTCCCCTTCACCTATTTCACCATTCCCCTCTTACTCCCATTGGACAAGTATCAGTTTTTTCTCTGTACTTATGAATCTGTTTCTGTTTTGTTTTTGAGATTCCACAAATAAGTGAAATCATACAGTATTTGTCTTATTTTGACTTACTTTACTTAGCATAATACCCTCTAGGTCCATCTATGTTGTCACATATGGCAAGATCTCAATATTTTTTATGGATGAGTAATACTCCATTGTATATATACACCACATTGTTCTACTGGTGGACAGTTGGGTTGCGTCCATATCTTTGTTATTGTAAGTAATGCTGCAATGAACATGGGAGGGTGTCTATGTCTTTTCAAATTTGGGTTTTTGTTTTTGTTTTTATTTTTTTCAGATAAACTCCGAGAAGTAGAATGGCTGAGTGTGAATTATATTTACCTTCCTACACAAATTTCACATACAAATGAACTGCAAATGAACTACTCTACTCTGTGTCCCAGGGCTTCTGTATTTCTGGAACCCGTTTTTGGTTTTTTTTTCCCAGATCTATAGTTGTTCTGTTTATTAAAAAAACTTTTTTTTTTGAGGAAGCCCCATGCTATTTCACAGTGGCTATACCAATTTACACTCCTACCAATACTGCATGAGGGTTCCCTTTCCTCCACATCCTTACCAACACTTGTCTTTTTGTTAATAGGCATTCTGACAGGTGTGAGGTGATATATCATTGTGGTTTTGATTTGCATCCCTGTGCTTAGTAATGTTGAGCATCTTTTCATGAAGTGGTTGGCCATCTGCACGTCTGTTTTGGAAAAATGTGTATTTAAGTCTCCTTCCCATTTTTAAATAAGGTTTTTTTCTTTTGAGATTGAGTTCTATGAGTTCATCTTCTCCCATGCAATAGAGTGCTTTTTTTGCTGTTGATAGTTTCCTTTGCTGTGAAAAAACTTTTTAGTTTGAGATAGTCTTGTTTATTTTTTCTTTTCTTGTCCTTGCCTGAGAAAGCAAATCCAAAAAATGCCAGTAAGACCAGTGTCAAGGAAGTTACTGCCTATGTTTTGTTTCTAGGAGTTTTATGGTTTCAGGTTTTTAAGTCTTTAATCCATTTTCAGTTAGTTTTTTATGCTATAAGATCCTGGTACATATTAATTCTTTTGCACGTGGCTGTCTAGCTTTTTAACACTATTTGTTAAAGATACTGCCCTTTTCCTATTATATATTATTAACTCCTTTGTCATAAATTGAACATACATGCATGGGTTTATTTCTGAGATCTCTATTCTATTCCATTGATCTATGGGTGTTTATGCCAATACTTTACTGTTTAGATTACTATAGCTTTGTAATATTGTTTGATGTGTGGGAGTTGAATGTCTCCAACTTTGTTGTTCTTTGTCAAGAGTATTTTGGCTATCTAGAGTTTTTCTTCTATGGTCCCATAAAATTTTAGAACTATTTATTCTACTTCTATGAAAACTGCCACTGGAATTTTGCATTGAATCTGTGGATTACTTTAGGTAGTATGGACATTTTAACAATATTAACTCTTCCAATCTATGAACATGGTATTTCTTTCCATTTATTTGTGTCATCTTCTTTCATCGATGTCTTATAATTCTCAGGGTACAGGTCTTTCACCTCCTTGGTTAATTATTCTTAGCTATTTTATTCTTTTTGATGCAGTTGTAAATGGGGTTTATTGCCCTTTTTTGTTAGTTTACTATTAGTGTATTGATTTTATATTATGCAAATTTACTGAATTCATTTATCAGTTTCAATAGTTTTGGGTGGAGACATTAGGGTTTTCTACATATAGTATCATGCTATCTGCAAATTGTGATAATTTTACTTCTTCCTTTCCAATTTGGATGCCTTTTATTCCTTTTTCTTGTCTAACTGCTGTGTGGCTAAGGTTTCCAATATTATGTTGAATAAAAATGGAAAGAATGGGCATCCTTGTGTTCTTATTGATCTTAAAGGGAAAGCTTTCAGCTTTTCACAGAGAAGTATGATGTTAGCTATGAATTTCTCATGTATGGCCTTTATTGTGTTTAGGTACAATCCCTATAAACCCACTTTGTTGAGAGTGTTATCATAAATGGATTTTTAAATTTTATCAAATTTTTTCTGCAAATATCAAGATGTTCCTGGGATTTGTATTCATTTTATTTATGTGGTTTATCACATTGATTGATTTGTGGATGTTGATATGTTTGTATCCTCCTAAAAACCCCCTTAATCATGCTGTGATCTCTTTGTTGTTTAATTTGGTTTATTAATATTTTGTTGAGGATTTTTTCATCTATATTCATAAGGGATATTAGCTTATAGTTTTTTGGTTTGTGTAGTGTCTTTGTTTAGTTTAGTATCAGACTAATGCTGGCCTCATAGAAGGAGTTTGGAAGCAGTCCTTTCTCTTTTTGGAATAATTGGAGAATGGTAGGTATTAACTTTATTTTAAATGTTTGCTGGAATTCACCTGTGAAGCTGTCTGTCCTTGACTTCTTGTTGGGAGATTTTTATTTTTTATTCTTATTTATTTTTATTTTTATTTATTATTTATTTATTTTTAAATTTACTTTTATTTAATTAATTTATTTGTTTTATTTTTATTGATATATATATTTTAAAGGTTTTATTTATTTATTTGACAGACAGAGATCACAAGCAGGCATAGAGGCAGGTGAGGAGGCAGCGGGGAGCAGGCCCGATGTGGGGCTCGATCCCAGGAGCCTGGGATCATGACCTGAGCCAAAGGCAGAGGCTTTAACCCACTGAACCACCCAAGCACCCCTGTTGGGAGACTTTTAATTACTGATTCAACTTCATTACTATGAATTGGTATGTTCAGATTTTCTATTTCTTTCTGATTCAGTCTTGAAAGATTGTATTTTTCTTGGAATTTATTTATTCTAGGTTTTCCAATTTATTGATGTATAATTGTAGTAGTTTTTTTTAATGATCCTTTGTATTTCTGAGGCAACAGTTATAATTTTACTTTTTTTTCTTGATTTGAGTCTAATCTTTCTTCCCTTCTAATAAATCTTACTAAGTATCAATTCTTTTCACCTTTTCAAAGAACCAGCTCTTAGTTTCAGTAATCTTATTTTTTGTCTATTATTTCCTTCTTTCTACTAACTTTGAGCTTTGTTCTTTTTTGGTAACTTTAGATTTCAGAATATAACTTATATCTTAAAACTTTTTGCTGCAGCCTCTAGATTTTGGAGTATTGTGTTTTCATTTTCATTTGTCTCAAGGTATTTTTAAAATTTTTTTCTTTGATTTCTTCATTGACCTTTTGGTTGCATAGTAGCATGTTGTTGAATTTCCATGTGTTTGTGCTTTTTCCAGTTTACTTCTCACAGTTGATTTTTAGTTTCATACTTTAAGATGTTTGATATGATGAAATCATCTTAAGTTTATTGAGACTTGTTTTGTGAACTAACATGTGATTTATACAGTTCCATGTGCAATTGAGAAGAACATGTATTTTGAGGTTTTAGGGATGGAAAATTCTGTATGTATCTATTAAGTCCATTTAGTGTAATGTATTGTTCAAGGGCACTGTTTCCTTATTGTCTGGATGATCTATCCATTGATGTAAATGGGTTATATTGTCTTGTTAGATGGATTCCTTATTGTCATGCAATGCCATTCTTTGTTTGTGACAACCTTTATTTTAAAGTCTATTTTTTTCTAGTGCCTGGCTAGCTCAGTCAGTAGCGAATGAGACTGTTAAAGTCTACTTTTTCTAACAGAGGTATTGCTACCTTTTGGGTTTTTTTTTTTTGCTTCCATTTGCATAAAATACATTTTTCTAGCTCTTCGTTTTAGTCTGTATGTGTCTTTAGGTGAAGTAAGTCTCTTGTAGGCAGCATTTAAGCACTTTTTGTCATTTGGTTGTCTTCTGGATGTTTTTGTATTTCTCTTTTTCCTCTTGCTCTCTTATGAGTCAATGACTTTCTTTAGTGTTATATTTGATTTTTAAGTTTTTTTGTGTCTATTACAGATTTTTGGTTACTGTTAGGCTCATATATTTTATATATAACTTCTGCATATATAGCAGTCTATTTTAAGTTGGACATCATTTAAGTTTGAACCCGTTTTAAAAGTGCTGTATGTTTACTCTCCTCCCACCCTGTTTTAGGTTTTTGACATATTTAACATCCTTTTATGTAGGATATCCCTTAAGCAATTATTGTAGATTTTGTTGTCGATGTAATTTTACTATTTTTGTGTTTTAACCCTCATACTACCACTTTAAGCGTTTAATCCATTATGTCTGTCTTTATGAATGGAATTTTTTCCCATATCTTTTCTTGTTTCTAGTTATAGTCTTTTGTCTTCTACTTAAATTAGTTTCTTCAATGTTCCTTGTAAACCTTGTTTAGTGGTACTCTCGGATTTTGTTTGTCTGGGAAACTCTATCTCCTATTCTGAACGATAACCTTGCCAACAGCATATCCTGTCATTTTTTCCTGTCATTTTTTTCCTTTCAGCACTTAGCCGTGCCTAAGAGGGTAGCACAGTAGAGTCAAAGTTTTTGCAAAAATCCAATTATAGTCTTAGGTGTTTCCCTTGTATGTAACTTAATGCTTTTCTTTTGCTGCTTTAGGATTCCCTTTTTATCTTTACAATTTCACATGTTAATTTTAATGTGTCTTGGTTTGGCTCTCTTTGGGTTCATTTTGTTTGGCAATCTCTGTATTTCCTGGACCTGAAGGTCTCTTTCCCAGGTTATCAAAGTTTTCAACTTTGTTTCTTCAAATAAGTTTTCTGCCCTTTTTCTCTCTTTTCTATTTCTAGGACACTTATAATGGGAATATTATTTTGATGTTTCCATAGAAACCTCTCTCTTTAAAGATTTTATTTATTCATTTGACAGACAGAGATCACAAGTAGGCAGAGAGGCAGGCAGAGAGAGAGGGGAGGAAGCAGGTTCCCTGCTGAGCAGAGAGCCCGATGCGGGGCTCGAGTCCAGGGCTGGGATCATGTCCTGAGCCAAAGGCAGAGGCTTTAACTCACTGAACCACCCAGACACTCCTGATGTTTCCATGGACCTCTCTTAAATTATCCTCATTTCTTTGAGTTGGTTCTTCTTCCTGCTATTTTGGGTGATTCCCACTAACATGACTACCAGATAACTGCTCCACTCTTCTGTGTCCTTGAATCTGCTGTTGATTCCCTTGAGCTGATTTTTTTATTTCTATTATTATAGTCTTCAACTTTGATTGAGCACTTATACTTATACTTTCTATACTTTCTACCATAATTTTCACTGTGTTCATCCTTTCTTCCCCTGAGTTCAGTAAGTTCCTTTATGGCCATTATTTTGAACTTTTTATTGATACATTGCTTATATCTGTTTCATTTAGTTCTTTTTCCGAGGTTTTGTTTTGTTCTTTTGTTTGCAGCATATCCCTGTCTCCTCATTTTGTCTAGCTCTGTTTTTGTTTTCATGTATTAGTTCAGCTATGTCTCATAGTTTTGAAATACTGGCTTTTTGTAGGATAGATCCTGTAGGGCTTGGAAGTTCAGTCCACCCTGGATACCAGATTCAGGTGTTGTATTTATGTCCTCAGTATGAGCCGCATGTGTCCACCCCACCCCACCCCCGCCCCCGTTGTGGTGGGTCTGCAATGGCTGCAGGCATGTTGGTAGGTAGGGTTGGTGTCCAGCCTGTCTGGCTGTACAGTCTTTGGCTAAAAGGCCCAGCTGCGGTTGTTGTGGGCTTGCTAGTAGGCAGTGTTATTGTCCTTGCAGCTGTAAGGCCCAGCCAAGGTAAAGGGTTGTGCAGAACTCTCAGCAGGGTGCTTCCCTTGGTATTAGCAGTATACAGGTAGGATTCCCAAAGGTCTGCTGCCCAGGTCTCAGTCCCTAGGCGGAGGCCCACCTGCCCCCCGCATCACTAGCAGGTGCTCCAAGATCAGTAAGTGGGTCTCCTTCACCCAAAGTCTGTGTACTTTTTGATTTGGTGTTTCTGCAGTGTTTTTTGGGGTGAGTGGGTCTGTGCATGAGCCCCTTACCAGCAAAGGTCTTCCTTTCTGTACAAATCTATAGTTTTCCTGGACATATTCCCTGTTGGTTTTCAAAGCCAGTTGTTTTGGGGGTTTGTCTCTCCTGTGCAGGATTTAATGGTTGAGGTGCCTGATAATGGAGTTTCACTTTCACTGCTTAGGCAAAAGACCATGGAATGCAATGCCTTGGTGTGTTTTTTTTCCTTAGTGAGACCATATCTCTGCCTCTTCTACATCTCTTCATGCTGCCCCTATTGTGGAAGCTCTGTTCATCCTGTTTTTAAATTCCCTTTAGTGAGATTTATTCCAAATGTAGTAGATTGTTGTGTTTATGGTAGGTGAGCTAAGGATCTTCCTATAGCAACATCTTGACAGGCACTTCAGAACTCTTTATTTTTAAAGGTCTTATCAGTATTAAAATGTTCAAACCAAGCAACACGATGTCTTTTATTAAATTGTTTAATGCAGTCTAATATTAAAAACAAGACAGAAAGACCCCAAATGGATTTTGCTTACTAAGTCTCATGTCCCCAAACAGGGATTTGATTTAATTATAAGTTTCAGCTATCTTAGAATAGAACCCTAAACTAGCCAGTAAGGAATTGCCTGATCGACACTAGTTAGGTAATTTGCCT
Source organism: Mustela erminea (assembly GCF_009829155.1). NCBI lineage: Eukaryota > Metazoa > Chordata > Mammalia > Carnivora > Mustelidae > Mustela > Mustela erminea. The sequence continues at coordinate 48,052,070 of NC_045614.1, forward strand.
AATGGACCCCTACCATCCATTACAGGGAAAACAAACTTGTAAAAACAACCCACTTCTTACCTAGTAATAACCTTCTTCCTGCTTCCTTCTGACTATACAAATCTTTCACAGCTTCTCAGACCCCCTTTCTTTTCTTCTTTTTAAAGATTTTATTTATTTATTTGACAGAGATCACAAGTAGGGAGAGAGGTAGGCAGAGAGGGGGATGCAGGCTCCTCACTGAGCAGAGATTCCCCATGTGTTAGAGCTCCTTTCTATTTGCTAGATTGGATGTAGCCCTATTCATGAATTATTGAATCAAGCCAATTAGATCTTTAAAATTTAGTCAGCTGAATTTTGTTTTTTGTTTGGTGGCAGTAATAGGATCCAAAGGACACTTCTGATGGCTTTGGGGACCATTAGGAAGAGAGGCATCGGTCCCTTCAAAACTTCTGAGTTCTCATTCTCGCCATTTGAGGGCCATGGGTAAGTTCTTAGATGCAAGCTCTGTTCTTTTTGTGTTGAGCTCCCAATCTAATTGGCTTTCCAGTCTAGGGTTAACAGGTCAGTCTAGATTAACAGGAGGCTTTAACAGAGCACTACAGAGGCCTTTTTGTTAGTCCACAGGCCCAGTCCAGGGATTTGTTGGTCTCCTTGAGCTGGCAGACAGTTCCACCTGGAATCCAGGTCCTTAACCCTTAGTTGGTCTGCAATCAGCATTTGTCGGAATCTTCTGGTAGAATCTCCTGGCCGTAGTTCTATTGGGGGAACTGCTAATATTGGGCACCAAAGGCATTCTTTTGGCCAATTCATATTACCATCTCTGGTTACTTCTGGTGCCCATAGTTCTGTTCACATCATGTTCACATTAGTAGAAACCAACAGTAACTGGGGGAAGGATTCATAAATCTATTGTTAATGGGAATCTCAGAAGCCAAAGCTGAAAAAATTGACGGGTATAAGTCAAGCGGTTAAAAAGTATTAGAGCACTCACCTCCTAATTCTAAGATATACGTGCCACCATACAACCCCCAACCCACTGGTACACCTCTCAAGTATTAATTTGGCTCCAGGAGACTCAAGGCTTTAGCTAAAGAAGTAGGATCCTAAATTTCAGGGACTTGAGTGTACCACCTTCTGGCATCACTGCTTATTTTACATCTTAGTATGATAGTCCTGGAAGATGGATCTGTGAAAATGGCAAAATATTACTAAGACAGTCTAGAATTACAACGGTCATTATGGGAAATGTTCCAGTTAGCAAGTGCACTTGAAAGCATTAGCTGCCAAATCAAACAAACAGAATGGATTACCTATTTTAATTGGCAGGTAGAAGTCTCCGAAAGTCTTCGATTCTAAAAGAACTTCACTGAAAGAGTCACTGCAAAAGACTAAGGAAACATTAAAGACAGGAGTTAACTAAAAGACTGACATGACCCTAATATTCCCCTCTATCCTCCTTTCTACTCCGTGGAGACTAAAAGACTGCAAACAACAGATGACCAAGTTGTTAAAACACCCCTATATCTACCCTCAAAGGAGAGCCCCCAAATGGACGGCACCCAGGATTGATGGGACGCTAAGGGATTCTCTGATAAACTGCTACAAGTTACTCCCTTAAACAGCCAAGGAGAAACTAAAAATTAATAGGAAACATTGCAAAATTCTGGTAGATAATGGGACTATTTCTCTACTTTGAACCCCACTTACTCTGGAGCACAGGTAGGATCCTGGGAAAACTCAAAAAGCCAGTGACAGGTGAGAATACATACCAGAATCAGCTATTCCAAATCTCTGTGTCCCGTCATGAGAGGAAGGCAAAATGTCATGTGTCCCATCCTTTCTAAATCTAGGTCACTTGGTTATTGATCCTTTCCCTCCCAACAATAACTATTGCTGACTTTTTTGTCTTGTTTTGTGTCCTGAGAGCTTGGCCTGACAACTGTCACATGGGAAGGAAGGTCCCCCAAAATATGGTTGGACAGAAATGTGGGTTGCACTTCATTTGCAGGTAGGATCCTACTGATTGTTGCCAACTCTCAGGAAATTTGTCTAAGTAGCTATCTTTTGGCTATTTGGGGGGAACATCTGTTGGATTCATGGGTCATTCACTAGTGCTAGAAATATTTATTGTTTGTCCCAGCTGAAACCTGACAAAATATTTGAAAGGATTTTTTTTTTTTTTTTATGAGTAGGCTTATGGTCAGAATTTGGCCAAACTGGGGGCTGATAATTGCTCTTCTTCAGGCCCTTCCCCTAAGCTAAAATGATACTATGTACCCATAAGGGAAGAAAAACAACCCAAAGACAAGCAGCTCTAAATCTACAGCATAGTCATCTTTCGATTCCCATCTTCATTGATGATTTTCTCCCTGATATAAAGAAGCAAAGTGAAGACTATGTAGTTGGATGGGTGGCAAGTCCCTTATTTGTCCCTTGTTCAGGTTGCAACCCAATGCTTGAGGAATTAAAAACAACTGCCTTTGTGTTATAAATTGTTTACAAAAACAGAAATAGCACCTCTAGAAGCAATTCAAAGGCCACCTATCTTTTTTGATGAATCCCTAAACGTCCCGCATTCACCTCAAAAGGATTGTAGATATTGTAAAAGATTTGGATTTAGGGAAGAAGTCCTTCTTGGTATACCTTGCATTCTTTCTCTGTACCTTTTGTGATGTAAACTTATGTATTTTATCCTCTTTGGGAGGAAATAATGTCATTCTTACAAGAAAAAAAGGGCTAATTGAAAACCAGGCCTATGAAAATCTTAAAACTCTTGCCACAACTGCTTCTAAAAAGTTCAAAACATTTTAGCAGGTACCTTAACTTACTTCATCTCATAGAAACACAATGTGGATCACACTGTTCTTGTTTAAATTAGTGAGTTTTGCATTATCAAACCAGTTTTGGAATAAAGGTGAGGTTCAGTGGGGTGAGGTCCCGAGCCAATGACCAAGTACGTATTCTTGAAATGTCTTTGGTACAAAATGGTGGTTTATTAACGCGCAGGGACAGCACCGGTGGACAGAAAGAGCTGCTGGCCCAGGGGTGGCGAGGGGTGGCTGATTATATACTAAGGGGTTGGGTGAGGGAAGGAAAAGAGAGGTTTCAAAATGTTATCAGATTTCTAGAAATTTCATTTAATTTCTATGACACTTATATTAATAAAAGGCATCCATATAAATATAACCTAAGAGGGTTTAGCATTGCTTTTTATTGGTGATGTTTCCCATTTAATTTAACATATGGAATAAACCAGTTAGTTTAACATCTTCCAAATGGAAGACAAATCCTTTGAGATTTTGACGAGAAATCAGAAAGTTTGAGGTCAATTCCATTATGATGAACTCACATCAGATATGTAACCATGAACATTTTTAGGTTTTTGTTGTTGTTGGCACATCTATAACATTTTATTCTGATACTTTTGCAAAAGGTGGATTCATGGAAAGGATCCTACGAAGTACTGTTGACCACGGAAACCACTGCTAAATTACAAGGTGTCAAGCCTCAGGCCCATAACTCACAACTGATTAAGTCTTGCCTGACATCTGATCCTTTGCAGAGATGGAGACTTCAAAATCAAATTGCTATGAAGACAAGTAGCCAATGTTAAGGTACACTGCTTCCTCCAAGAAATCTGACCAATAATCTATCTTTCTATCCTCCTCTCCCTAATTTTTACACTATGAAGGTCTTTATGATTATTTTGTCTACCTTTTGCCTTCCTCTGTCCTGGAAAGTTAATGCTATTGTTCAAATATATCTGGCCAGGGGTGCCTGGGTGGCTCAGTAGGTTAAATGTCTACCTTCGCCCCACGTCCTGATCCTAGGGTGCTGGGATTGAGCCCCAGGTTGGGCTCCCTGTTCGGTAGGAAGGCTGCTTCTCCATCGCTACTTTTCTACTTGTGCTCTCTCTCTTCCTCTCTCAGATAAATAAATAAAATTGTTAAAAATATATGCATCTGGCCATTGCAAGGGGGATAACCCAACCTTAAAATAATTGGTAGGTTTGCCACTATACTGGTAATCCTGTAGTTCTCCCTGGGACAAACTTTTCCCTGATTTCCAATGCCTTAGCTTCTCTGGAACAAACTCAGCCTCCTCTTCTTGATGTCATACTACCTGACCCTAGGTGTCCATTTCCCTGTCTTTGGGTAACAACCTTAAACCCATGAAACCTTGCATCCAGGCTCTGTCCAAAGAATGGGACATAATGCAAGGTTAACCAGAGTAAAACTGCCTGGGATCTATAGATGCTTAAATTTTATAGATCTCCCGGGCTGTCACTTTTCTAGCTCTAAGTCATAGACACAAATGGGAAATATCAGGATGCATTCATGACCAAGTATTAGCTATTTTTGGCAGATTCCTACTTTCCTGGCTAGGAGTAAGTCCCAAAGAAGCTATGACCAGGAGCCTCTGGTAAACTCTTGAAGATATTACAGAGTCTGCTGCTAAAGCAACAGCTGTCCAACAACTACAGAATCCCTAGATTCTCTGGCCAAAATTGTTCTGGATACTAAGGTAGCCCCTGATTATTTTTTCAGTGGAGTAAGGAGGCATCGTGCTGTGGTGAACACCACTTGTTGCACTTGGACTGACATTTCTGGGGAAGCTGAGATTCAGCTGCACAAAGACCACTGAATAAGCCAGTTGGATTAAAAAAGTGAGTCCTTCAATGATGGCTTTCTTTGACTTCCTTGATTCTTATTGTTTTGGGTCGTGGGGACCGTGGCTTTGAAGTAAACTCCAGACACTGGGAATTACCCTACCTGTCATGATCACTGTAGCTTCATGAGTATGTTGTAGTCTCTCAAAAGCTTTAAATTCATGTTCACAGCCTTAACCACTAACTAAAAGGTCTCCCTAAAACTAGAATATCAGAAAGGGAATGAAGAAAATGACCAACTTAAATAATGTGAACCAAATACTGTAACTTGAGAATACCGCAAAGAGATTCAGCAAAAAACACTGCAAGAACTCCACAGTGGTGCCTTATGTTTTAATCTCATTCTGAGAGTCTGATCAAAAGTATGGGACAGATGGTTAGGACAACAGGCCCAAGGGGCACCTGGGTGTCTGTTAGTTGTGTCTGCCTTCAGTTCAGCTCCTAATCTTATGGCCCTGTCTAGCCCCGAGTTGGGCTCCCTGCTCAATGGGGAGTCTTCATCTCCCTCTGCCCCTCCATCCCCCTACTCCTGTCTTCCCTCTTTCAAATAAATAAATAAAATCTTAACAAAAAAAAAGAAACAAAGACAGCAGGCCCAAAATGGAGTCACTTAAGTTAAGCTTCCTATCACCATATAAAGGCTTAAAGTTTTGGCTTTTCCAGAAAGGCAGCCTTAAATCGATCAATCAGGACCTGCCTGATCAGCACTAGCTAGGTAATCTCCCCAATAGATTCTGGCCATCCCCTAAAGGAAAGTAAGCTTGCAATAACCAACTGGCTTTTTTTCCTAGTGTAACTTCCTATTCCTGCTCCCATTTGCCTGTAAAACTCAATTTGGACAGTTCCTCAGGGCTCCTTTCCATCTGCTAGATTGGATGCTGCTTGATTTGTGACTCTTTGAATAAAGCCAATAAGATTTTTAATTTTTAGTTTTTAGAGAGAGAGCGTGCATGTGATTGGGAGTGGTTATGGTGGGGAGGGGCAAAGGGAGAGAGAGAATCTCAAGCAGGTCTTGACTTCAAAACCTTGAGATTATGACCTGAACAGAAATCAAGAGCCAGATGTTTAACTGACTGAGCCACCCAGGTGCCCCAAGTTAATAATATTTTTATGATTTACTAATAATCTTCTTGTAAGAAAGTAATTTACCAATAACCCATGATGGGAAAGTACTGTTATTGACAAGGGGTCATGTTAGGATCAAAGATGTCTGGTACTTTAACTGTAATGAAAATTTTAAAGTAAGTCTCTCCTAAACCATTGTGACTTGGAGAAACATCCCAAAGATATTCCAAAAGCAATGACTGTTCATTATGGTGGGTTACAATAATAAAAATTATTAAACTTTGTTTGGGATTCTCTTTCAAAAGAAAAAATATGTCTGCCCTTAAGTTTCTACCAAACAGGTCATTTTTAAAATCAGAGCTTAAAGACAACTATTTTAAAAGTTTACTCATTTTCTAAATAAATTACATGTATATAAAAAAATATACACACTTATATAATAAAGAACTCACCATTCTCAAAAAGTGAAGAACTCTAGACACGTTACTTCCTTGGAGACAGTCTATTCAACTTCCATAATTTAAAACAACTCCAACTCTGGGATCTGTTTATTATAGAAAAATTGATCCATAAATTTAAGTGAAATTTGTATATCATTAAACAATTTTTTCAAATAATTGACTACTGTTGAAATGGCCTTGTTAACTTAAACAATTAAATTAGCATTTAATGAGAAAGAAAAAATTGTAGCCAATTAAAGACCAAAGCAAAAGACACAGTGCATTCATTTTTCAGCAATTAATTGATAACTTGCTTACCATGGGTAATCTAACAATTAACCAGGGAAATATCTCTAGGAAATAGAAAGCATTAACACAAATGTGTTCTTGATTTATTCTTTTCAAATCCATTTACCACATTATCTAATCTGGCATAAGCAGAAAACCCCTAGGAAAAACACCTCTAAGCCTTCTGGTGTTGGGAGCCCTAATTGTTTTGGCAACACAAATTGTTACAGGAATTTCTAAGGACACTTCTCAGCCATCACAAGCATCAGTTAAAACAAGGACAACAAAGCATTTTCTAGATGCTGATCTGTATGCTATAGACTGGCAGCTCTCAGTACATTTTCAACCTGTTTGACTGCTGCTGTACTAGAGCTTACACACCCCTGACAATGGCCAGAGCCATGCATGGTTATGGGTATCACACTAAACACCACCTACACCACCAAAAAAGCATATTGCAAGTGACTATGAGAGATGTCATTAACCTTGACTTTTCTTTAGTTTCTATTTTTAAAGTCATTTGTAAATTTTTAACTTGACCTTTTAGCATTATTTCAAAATTGAATGTGACCCAAAGTGGGACATTGTGCTGTATCATTATACCACTATTATGAATAGCTAAAGTAGAACTTAACTTTGCAATTCCTGTGAGTGTGATTCAAGATGTCTGCCTCTTCAGGTAAAATTTAAAGACTCATCCAGTTGTCCGGGTATTCAACTGGTGTCCTTTATATGACATTTGACTAATGGTTTGTGTGTGTGTGAAGGGGGAGGAGACAGGAAACATTGCTTTGACATAAATATCTAGATCAGGGTTTCTCAACTTGATCATCATTGATATTTGGGGCAGAGCAGTTTCTCTCTGGTGGAGGGTGCTCTCATGCACTGTGGGATGTTTGGAGGCATGTTTTCTCCCCAGTAGATACCAACAGCAGCCCCCCAGTATGACAACCAAAATTTCTTCAAACGTCTCAGAGCAAAATTTCCAATAGCCTCTCCTTGAGAACCGCTGTCTAGATCATTACACAAGTATGAACCGCTTAGGTGTACATCATGTGGTTATGTAGGCAAAGCCCTGGGAACCACTTATTCACACTGATGTTTCCTTACTGACAGATTATGTACTTATATAATCACTTCTGGCTCTACTCAAGTTTTTCACTGAAAGAAGAGGGAACCTTTATACATGAAAAATCACTTGCAGGAGGCATATTTTTCTCTTCTTCAGGAATAGCCAAATCCAGTGTTCAACGAAGAAATTTATATGTTGCTAAAAATTTGTCGTTCATTTTTTAGAGGCAGATTGAATCTATTTGTCCAAAGGATGTGGCATTAATCACCAGGAAAATGTTTTTACATACACAAGATATCCTTATCCTGGGTTTTGAAATACAAAACAGTCTCACGTGTTTTACAGGAAAACAAGTCTGGTGTTGACTCATAGTTCATCTGTTTATGATACTGTCTTCATCTGGGCAGATAGTAGAGAGAAATTACATGAGTTCTATTAAGGTTTAAACACTACCCATCTGTCCCAATAGAACAGTCACAAAAAAAGATAATTTTTCTCCGTATCACCATTACCTTCAGTGTGTATGAAATTATTACCTCCATCTACAAAAAACCAATGGACCATTTTAACTATTTATTCCACTCAAGTTGTCAAACTAAAACAGAGTGAAAATGCCAGTAATTTACAGCTAGGTCTTAACGCGCTTCTAGCATATCACAGATGGAAACGCATCATAGACAGCTTTCATCAATAAGAGAAAAATAGCTGGCCAGACCAGGGTAGGCCAAAATCTATGTGGATAAGCCCTCGCCAAAAGGAATTCACATTTAAGTTTTCATTAAATATATTTTTCCATCACTTTTCCTGCTGTTAAGTTTTGACAGTACTAATCTTTTATTTCTGCACCCTGAAGAGACCATCACTGGGTCTGGCACTGCAAAAGTATAGTCAACAAAATGTTAATTGAATAAACGGATCGATAATAGCTAATTCTGTTTTTATCAGATAAGACTGTGACTATAATTACACAGCAATGTGACTTGTATGTAGTGAGACAAGGAAAAACGAAGTACATCTGTGATATTTTTTGGTCTCAAAAGTTAAAATACATTGACATTTATCAAAATAAGCATCTGCTTTATAAAAGTGCATAAGGTATAAAAATGTTTGTAAGCAGAAACACAGGTGAGACAAACTAGAGAATGATTCAAAATAGTTTAAAAACATACCTGAAAAACATACCTTAAAATACCTTTTTATAAAAACAATTTAAATGTAACAGGCTTCTAGAATACTTGTAAAATATAAAAATAGATGTTAAGGAATTTGCTTAATTCTCATAATTCCATTTCCCGGCTATAATACAGTTTAATATATTGGCTTACTTTACATAGAAACTGTTACAGTCAGTTCACATAATCCAACAAATATATCTGATTCTTTTTTTTTTTAAAGATTTTATTTACTTATTTGACAGAGAGAGCTCACAAGTAGACAGAGAGGCAGGCAGAGAGAGAGAGGGGGGAAGCAGGCTCCCTGCTGAGCAGAGAGCCCGATGTAGGGCTCGATCCCAGGACCCTGGGATCAAGACCCGAGCCGAAGGCAGAGGCTTTAATCCACTGAGCCACCCAGGTGCCCCTATATCTGATTCTTTAAGTTGACAATATATTAGGAACATTTCTAATGTTTTAAATTTTTTTAATATTCGGACACATTATTGTGAAGATTTCACGGCAATGTACTGAGAATGGCATAACTGTATATCTATTATTGGCTCTCTCAGTTTAAAAAATATTTAATTGCTAACTATGACCTTATTTAGAAATAGAGCAATTGCTCATGTAATAAGAGGAGGTCATACTAGAGAATTGTAGGCCCTCACACCATCACGACTGATGTCCTTTTTTAAAGGGGCAAAACTGGACGCAGAGACATACAGAGGTAAGATGATATAAACAGACACAAGAACACAGCCATCCACCAGTCCCGGGGGAGAAGCCTGGAACAGACTCTTCCCTCCCAACCTCAGGAGGAATCAGCCTTCCTGACGCCTTGATTTTGGGCTTGTGTTTCCTTGCATATTCTTCTAGCAAACTAACAACCAACCAACACTGCAGATCTCCCTACACAGAACTCCCTCTCCCTTGCCAGTCTGACCATACCTTGACTAATACTGAAAAGTTTTATCAAGACGTTTTCACCTTTTACTGCCTTCTATTTCTTCCTGTCTATCCATCTCTATGTCCCTTCTTCCAGCCCATAGTCTTTGTAGGAGGCTTTTTTTTTTTAACTTAGTATTTTTTTAATTATCAGGACCATTAGAATAGTAACAAAAGCAATTACTGAATGGTTTCTATGTTCAGGCTTCATGCTAAATTAAACTCTTTACATTAATTATCTCCTTTATTCCATGTTAATGGACTCATGGACATGCGGTAGCATCTCTATCCTCTTCCTGTTTCGGCTTCTCACAGGGGTGGTGTCCTGTGTGTACTGGACATCTATTATGTGTTGAGGATTCTGCTACTCTGACAAAAATCTTGAAAAATGATCATGTCCCAACGTGGAGATTTAAACAGCTATACTCTAACTACTGTAGTCTTCAGAAAAGAAGATAAAAATTGGTAAAAATTTGGATGGCATTTATTCCAGGAATTGTAATTTTCTCTGAATTGAATTCCATTGGAATTTCTCTCAAATTTTCCCAGTATGTCAATTCACTGAATAAATCTCCACCCTCTCCGTGAGCTCTAAGGAGTCAAACATTAACTGTTCAGACGGTCCAAAAGCCAAATGGGATGAGAATGTTGCCAGGTGAGTAACAGCAGGAGGCAAGGATGGTTACGCTGCAATCTGAGGGCGGAGCACGCAGCAGCTATTGGGAGTGGAGAAGCAGAGTCTGGTGGAAGCCAGACTAAGTCTGGTGGAAGACTCCGGTGTCTGGGCAGGTGGCCGGGCAGTGAGTGCAGCAGGTGAGGCTGGCTTGGGCAGGCCATAGCCCACGCGAGGGACTGGACTGACAGAGCGGCGTCTGGGAACAGGGCAGCACAGAAGAGTGTGTGGTGAGGCAAGGGGGCATGTGTCAAGAGCAGAAAGGGAAGTTAATCAGAGGAGAATGGGCTGACAGCAGCCTTGGATTTTTGTCATTTAGGTTGCAGCTGCCGGTTAACGCAGGGCTCGTTTGGGGGAGACAGCTGTCAAAGCCTGATGTTAGCAAACCTCCTGTATAAGCACTATGCAAACACAGCCGGAGAGGAGTGTGACAGGGAGAACGAAGTTGTGGGTTTCTTCCTTTCCTTTTTTGCTCTCTAGAATCTATTTCTTCCTATCAGGGACAGAAACTGGATTCTACTCTGAACTCTTTAAGGGACCACCTAAGAAATGTGTGCTCTCAGATTTTTAGGTTGGGAAAGATGGAAAAACCTAAAGAACTCTGGTGTTTTAACTAAAGTTCTGAAGAGGATGGAGACATGCATTTCTTAATTCATGCCCAGGTGTTCTCCATCTAGAATACCTGGCCTTGGTTCATGCTTTGTAAGATTCTGCACCCAATTCCGATGCATAAGGTTTTCTCCCACACCACCAATCAGTTCTCAGGGACTAGCTGGGTGTCCTATGACTCAGCTCAAATGTGACACCATCACCCAGAAACAGCATCAGATTCCACAGGTGAAAAGCACAGTCCTGCAAGGCTGTCCCCACATCAGATGCTACTCCCAAGTCCAGATTGTCACCTCTACTTCTGACTCACTGGCCTGTAGAGCACAGCTTCCCGCATCTACCCTCTCTGGTTTGGTTACTTTGCAAGAATAGCTTACCAAACACAATAACCCATTTCCTCATTAGAATACTAGTTTATTACAAAAGTTATTAAACGGTAAGAATGAACAGTTAGAGAAAGAGAGATACAAGGAGAGTTTTCCAACAAAGGAGTTTCTTCTGTCCTTGTGGAGTCAGGGACCTAGTACACTGGCATATGGAAGCATTTTGGTTTACTAAACTAGTAATTCTCTAAACCCCTTCCTTTTGGGTTTTTGTAGAATCTTCATTACTTAGGCATGATTGAGTCCTTGGCCATTGGTGAATGATTCAAAATCTAGCCCCCTCCCCTCCCTAGAAATCATGGGGTAGGACTAAAATTTTCCAACCCTTCAATCATGGTTGATTCCCCTGAAAACAAGCTCCCATCCTTGGGTGGTTTCCAAAAGGCACCTGGCATAAAAGACACATTTATGGCTTATGGCTCTTTTCGTTTAGGAAGTTACAAGTTTGGTTTGTTTTGTTTGTTTGTTTGTTTTGCTTTGTTTGTTTAGATTTTATTTGAGAGAGGGTGTGTGTGTGTGCATGAGCAGGGGGAGAGGCAGAGGAGAGAGAAAAGTTTAAATGGACTCTGTGCTGAGCACGGAGCCTGATGATGTGGGGGTGACCACAGCCCTAAGATCACCAGAGCCCAAACCAAAAGTTGGACATCCAACTGAATGAGCCACTCAGGCACCCCAGGAAGTTCCAAGGTTTTTCATAGCTTTGTACCACAAATGGAGATGAAGACCAATATACTTCTTATTATAAAGTACAATATCACACTCTTTCAGTGTAGAAGATTTCCTTGTTGCTTTCTGGTTTCATTTTTTTCCTGCTAGAGAAACTACTAATGTTTTTCAAGTGTGACATGGATGTTTCATGCCTTTCCAGAGACTTTGTCCGTCTACTGCAAAGGCCCAGTGTCCTTTTATATACAGTATAAAATTTTTTTTTTTTAAATGCGTGAGGCTCAGTATTGAATTTGCTCAAACTGCAGCTGACAGCAACAGCCATAATCCAGTGTGTATTTCTTCTGGGAGTTCATTAATTATATTCACAACTGTGTAGCAGTAAAAGATTATGTGCTTGGATTTCCCTAGTTTGAAGTTCATTCATCTTGTATTCTGGTGGTGCTCCTTATGCTTGCCACTGCCACTATTCACTTCCCATCTCTTCTCCAACCACACCCAATCAAAAACTAAACATTTGCAAAGCAACCAAATTTATTTATCTAGCAGATATTTATGTTGTATCCCTTCACTTCATTCAGCAAGGATTTTCTGCTAACTTAGATATGTAGAGAAAAATGGTTGTTTCCAACAGACTAGTCATCTAATTCATTCTTTCAATCAAAATGCTCTGAGTCCTTTTTTTTTTTTCCCCCTCCTTTGTACCAGATGCTATGCTAGATGCTGGGAATATGGTGGTGAACAAAAACAGTCTCTGAGTGGCATTTACCAGGATGGGACTATAATCTAGTGGTAATAGCTGTAGACTTGAGGGTACCCTACGATTCCTGTCAGTTAAAACTACTGCATCATCACCCCAAGGCTGGACTTCCAAAGTCATTGAGCTTTATAAACAAGTCTCTGGGGAACCTTGCAATTGTCAATGGAAGTACCAGCACTGGTATATCAAAAGCCTGGGGCTGGGTTTTCCCAGTCCGTGTCTTGTACATGCAGTGTGATCTGCTGGCATCTTGTGTGTAATCAAATCCAGCCCCACCACATTTCCTCTGATCCCACAGCATGAGAATTAATCAGCTACACAATCTTTTTCCAATCAGAAAGGGAAGCTATACACAAAGACTTATTTTCCCAATGAATGTGTATAAGATTACCATTTTGTTCAAATATTCTGCTTTGGCTTAACACTTGATAATGCTGTGGTCTTAACAGCCAGCAGGCATGGCATTTGGCTCTAACACCCTGTAATCTTGGATGAATTTACTGAGAAGCTGTGCTCATTTGACTGTTAAATAAATCTTAAAAAAACAAAACGAAACTTATTTGAAAGGGAGAGAGAGAAAGAGAGCAAGCATAGGGGGAGGGCCAGTGGGAGAGAGAGAATCTCAGGAAGACTCCCAGTTAAGCCTGGAATCTGATGCAGGGCTCAGATAACTTAACCTGTAACCTATAACCTATAACCTATAACTATAACCCTGAGATATAACTTGATCCAAAGTCAAGAATCAGATGCTTAATCGACTGAGCCACCCAGGTGCCCCATATGACAGTTTAGTTCTATGTAGCTGCAGGGCTGGCTCTCCAACAGGGATTGATGGAATCCTCCTACCCTTCAGTCCCACAGGGATGCCAGAGTCCTGGATCAAGTCCAAGGGAAGAACAGGCTCCTTCTCTCCTATCCCTCCCTTCCTCTCACACTGGCACAGTCCCGTCTGTATGCAAGGCACTAGGGATAGAAAGTTGTATAAGACACAGCTCTGCCTACTCTAGTAGGAGGACCCACAAGAATGTACCTCATTTTAATGTAACATAAAGAGTCAAAAAATTACAAATAACAGCAAAGCCCTGAATTTGTACTAGGACTTCAGGATGGCATGAAGTTTAGTGATAGAAAAGCCTGTCATGGGTAACAGTCTAGCCATTATTTGATAATAAAAACAGCTTTGTATACTTATTGTGAATACAAAGCCAGATTTGAAACAGTATTACAACAAAGGAATACAGTACAGTGGTAAATGGCTCATGAAGGAAGTCGGTCAAGATTTAGTATTCTAGTGAACACAAAGGAGGAAGTGATCCATTCTCATAGATTCTTGGAGAGGTGATATACTTGAGCTGAGTCTTGTGAGATTAAGTATAGACAAGGGAGTAATTTTAGGCAAAAGGAACACCATGAAAAGAGACCAAGAGAAAAAAGGCATTTAGGAATGAGGCAGTGTGGTGCATTTGCCTAATTCCATGTTCTTTATTGATATGGATAGTGAATAGAGGACACGTTTTGGGAAAGATGATGGAAACGGGACCAAAATCATGGGGTATTTGGTATGTAAGACAGCACAAAGGAAACTGGTGTCATACAGAAATAACAAATCTTATTTTCCATGAAGCTTTATTAATAATTCAAAAAATGCAATATTGGGGGAGAGATGGGTTCAGGAGTGGAAAGGATTAAGGAGTGCAGTGGTGAGAAGCACCAGGTGTTGTATGGAAGTGATGAATCACTAAGTTGTATAGCTGAAACCAATATTATATGTTAACTGAAATTTAAATAAAAACAAAAAAATACAATTAATCATGACGTACATGCAATAAAGAGAGAACAGCAAGATCAACACAGCTCTCCAGACTTTTCTTGCTGACTCAGGAGGTACTCAGACCAACATATTAAGTCATTAAGTAATGTATGTGGTTATATTATTTACATGAAAAGGAGCTGTTTTGTAGTCACAATTTCAATTTTATACTCCCATAGTAACATAGCTTAAGTGATGTTTTCTAGGGAGCCATGTTCCATCAATCCATAGTATTCTAGGTTTCTTTACCATAAGTAGTCCTAAAAAGATTTGGTATCTCTTGCTAAAAGCATTCCATAGATAAGACTTCTTTGACTGGCAAATGACATTATTATACTTGCCATGGGGTCTATTATTATGTTACTCTCATACTTACAAGGAGATTGGGCCTCACTACCTTCTTTCCTTCCTGGGTAATTACCTGCCCAACTTCCCCAACCAAGAAATGGAGAGAACGTTTCCCAGTATGCATTTAGACTACTATAAAGGCTGGTGCTATTTATAATGGACTCCAGAGACCATCTGACTCACCTGGTCACCTGGTAAAATGTGTATAGCTGAGCCTTGCCCAGGATCTAAGGAATCAAATCTTTAAAGCTGGAGACCAGGGTTTGCATTTTAAAGATGCTCACAAAGGACTCAAGATGGCAACGTAGAAAGATCCTGAATTCAGACATACTGAATCTACAACTACATATGGAACAACTTCCTCTGGAAAAACAAAACAACCCCCCCCCATAAACAAACAAAAAGCAAAAATGAAGCCAAAAAACCAAACACACAGTGAACCGGGTAGGAGGCTGGGGACACCATCTCACCGTAGACCTCCTCCCAGCTCTATTAACCCACAACTGGAGGGAACTCAATATCCAGAGCTGCTTCTTGTGAACAGAAGGGTTTCAGCCCCACAGTAGACACCCCAACTTCAAGACCTACACCTGAGAAATGAATCCTCAAAACACTGCTTCTGAAAACCAATGGGGCCACAAAACTGGAAAGGCTCAAAAGGAATGGAGAAACTATTCTAAAAGGGTCCACACTCTTGGACTCACTCACCCCAGAGGCCACCACAAAGGCAGTCAGTTGAGAGGCACCCAGACTTTATGTGAAAGAGGTTTATTTGCATGTCTTCAATTGCCAATCTAAAGGGCTGGCATTTAACTTAACATATAGCTAGTGGCCTGTTGAAATACTCCCTGGGCTTGGAGGGTGGTGGCTGCCAACTTTGCATGTCACTATATACGTAAACCTTAGATTATTTCAAAATCCTAGATTTTTTTTTTCTTTCCAGTGGGCACCATCTTTATTGTCCCTCTGCTTCTCTCCTGCAGGTTGGCACCATCTTTTTTTCCTTCCAAGGGGTTCAATCGTCACACTTTGTCTTTTTTCTAAGCCAGCAGGCTCCATTTGCACACTCTTCTATAGCTATGATTCAGAGCACCAGTATCTTCTGGAGAAACTTTTATATACATTCACGTCCCTGTTTTTTCTTTTCTTTTTTTAAAGATTTTATTTATTTATTTGATAGAGATCACAAGTAGGCAGAGAGTCAGGCAGAGAGAGAGGAGGAAGCAGGCTCCCCGCTGAGCAGAGAGCCCGATGCAGGGCTCAATCTCAAGACCCTGAGATCATGACTGAGCCACCCAGGTGCCCCAACTTCCCTGTATTTTTTAGTGTGGTGCCCCCATCTTTGTAGCTGCCACCTAAGGGACAACCCTTGATCACCTACCCCTAGGGACCTGGGTGGTTTGCATTTCTGGGGCTATTGGACTGTAACCATCAAAGTTCTGGGCAGACCACCACCTCCACGGCTCTGCAGACAGCAGACTAAAACACACATCGGGTCTTTCAAAAGGTTTATTTGTCCAGGAGAAGTGGCCCTGTCTGGAGAACATCTAGGGGCCCACGGAGGGGCTTGAAGGGAATGGAGGCTTGTAGAAAAAAATCTTTGTGCTCTCCTTCTGCCTTACTCCAGCTCACCAGTATCTCCTAGAAAAGAGCTTATACCCTTATCTGCAGGTCCAATTTTTGCAACTGTTATGACAATACCTCCAGATACATCCAGATCACTCAACTATGGTAAGCAGTGGAAATTATGCTCAGAGGACCCATAGGACTGCAACCAATGGAGAAAGTATTCTTCAACAGCTACCACCCTTAGGGCACAGCAAGATGCAACAGATCCAGGAGCTCAATATTTCTGTAAAATAAGCCAATAATTTATCATCATAGCTGTTGCCTGAGGGGAAAGATTCTAATTATACACGTCTAAGAGCTGACTGTGATCCTTTCAAGGGACCTGAAAGGATGAATGCTATCTCTGTGCTCTCTGCAGTGCTATCTCTGCAGTGTCTACAACACCATTATCTCTTGGAGGGAGCTCTTACACTTATCTGGAACCCCAATTTTGCTGACTGCCACCCAGAGGACACCTCCAAATTGCCTGACTCTGAGGGCCAGTGGGAATACACTTGTAGTTCCACAGGACTGGAGATACCTAAATAGTGTCTGAGTCTGGCCTCCAATGAGACTCAATCTAGATGCTAACTAACATCCTCCCCTTTGGGACACTAACAGGTCTCAGCATACCCTCAGCATTGGGAGCCATTAAAAATAAAATACGATGCTTAGTAAATTACAAAGGTGAGAGATAACCAAGACCAAGGTCAGTATTGAATAATAAGATCCATCGTCTACCCGAGGCCACTCATTCAAGACTGGGAGAGGTGGTTGCTTCATCTAGCATATAAAACAACATAGAGACATCAACAAAATGAAGAAAGAGAGGAACATATCCTGAATGAAAGGGCAAGATAAAACAACCTGGGGATGGGGGGAAGGAAACTAATGAAAATGAGATAATTACTTTAATTAATAAAGAGTTCAAAATAATAGTCATAAAGAGTTCAAAATAAAAAGTCATCCCAAAATTGGGAAAAGACTATAAATGCTGTGAGAACTTGAACAAAAAGATAAAAGATATAAGAAAATATCAAAGAGAAGTCACAGAGTTAGTTATCATATAACTAAACTGAAAACTAGAGGGGTTCTATAGCAGACTAAACAAAGCAGAAGAAAGGTTCAATGAATTCTTAGACAAGGAAATGGAACTCCCCCAGTTGGAGTAACAAAAAGAAAATAATGAATGAAGAACAGTGAAGATAACATAAGAGACTTATAGAACAACATCAAGGAGAGTAGTAGTTACATTATAGAGGTCCCAGGAAAAGAGAAAGAAATAGAGGCAGAAAATGTATTTGAAAAAGTAATGAAAGTATGAAAACTTCCCTAGCTCAGGTAACAAAATAGGCATCTAGATCTAGGAAGCCTAGAGATTTCCAAAATTGGAAGGGACTAAAAGAGACCCATACCAAGACAAATTATAATTAAAAATTAAAATGTTAATAGTTAAAGACAGAGAATCTTAAAAGCAGCAAGAGAAAAATTGCTGCACATAGGGGAATTCACAAAAGACCATTTTTTTTTTTTGTTTCTTTGCTTTTTTTTAAAAAAAAGATTTTATTTATTTGAGATAGAGTGTACAAGTTGGGGAGAGAGGAAAGGCAGAAGGAGAGGGAGAAACAGACTCCCAATTGAGCAGGGAGCCTCACATAGGGCTCCATCCCAGGACCCTGGGATAATGACCTGGGCCAAAGGCAGATGCTTAACCCACTGAGCCACCCAGGTACCCCAGTTTTTTGGTTTTTATTTTGTTTTTGGTTTGTTTTTAAGAAAAAATGCAAGCCAGAAAGGAATGGCACATAATGAAGAATACTCTATCTGGCAAAATTATCATTCACAATCAAAGGAAAGATAGTTTTCTAGACAAAAAAAACTAAAAAAGTTTATCACCACTCAACCATATTTACAAATAATATTAGAGAGATTTTTTTAATCTATAAAGGTGCTAACAAGTAACAAGAAAACATATTAAAGTATAAATTTCACGTAGTAAAAGTAGTAGACTAATCATATAAAAAGCTAGCATGGGTTAAAGGACAAAAGCAGTAAAATTAACTACAGTAATGAATGGATACACAAGCTAAAGAGATGTAAGATGTGATTCAAAAATATAAAATAGAAGGAGGGCAAACTAAAAATGTAGAGCTTTAGAACGTGTTCAAGCTTATGTTATCAATTTAAAATAGACTGCAGAAAATATAAGTGGTTATATGTAAGACCCAGAATAACAAGACAAAAACCTATAGTGTAAAGAAAGGCATATAAGCATGCTGATAAATAAAATCATCAAACCACAAAGAATGGGAGTTAGAGAACTAGATAGGTACACACATAAGAACTACAAAACAGAAAACAGTTAATTAAATGGCATTAAGTACAGACAAACCGTAAGACACTCTTAATCTCACAAAACAAACTGAGGGTTGCCAGGAGGAGGTGGGTAGGGAGAACGTGGTTGGGTTATGGACATCGGGGAGGGTATGTGCTATGGTGAGTGCTGTGAAGTGTGTAAGCCTGGTGATTCACAGACCTGTACCCCTGGGGCTAATAATACATTATATGTTAATTAAAAAATAAAAATTAAAAAATGGCATTAAGTACATACCTATCAATTAATTTAAATGTAAATGGACTAAATTCTCTCATCAAGTGATACAGTGTAATTCAATGGAATTTTTTTTTTTAAAGACTCATCCATTTACTGCCTACAAGTCAATTCAGATCTAAGACTATACATAGACTAAAAGTGAAAAAAAATGATATTCTATCAAATATAAAACAAAAGAGTATGAGGGTATAGTTATATCAAAAAAGTAGACTTTCAAACAAAGACTGTAATAATGGACAAAGTCATAATAACATGATAAAAGGGTCAATCCAACAACAGGATATATATTTTAAAATATATATGTACTTAACATAAGAGCACCTAAATATATAAAGCAAATATTAGCAGGGAGAATTAGAATTAGAATTAGAAGAATTAGTATTAGAATTAGAAGGGAGAACTACACAACAATAATATAAAGGGACTTTAACATCCCACTTACATCAATGGATAGATATCCAGTCAGATATCAGTAAGGAAACATCAGCCATAAACATTACACCTGATAGACTTAACAGATATATGCAGACCATTAATCCAAAGACAACCGAATACACATCCCTCTCTAATGTATCTGAAACATTCTCCAGGATAGGTAATATGTTAGGCCACAACATAAGCCTTAATAAATTGAAAGACTGGATTCATACTAAGTCTATAAGCCATACTACCTTGAATGTACCTGATCTCATCTGAAATCATACCAAGCACCATTTCCAACTGCAATGCTATGAAATTAGAAATCAGCTACAAGGGGCACCTGGGTAGCTCAGTTAGTAAAGCATCTGCCTTCAGCTCAGGTCGTGATCCCAGGGTCCTGGGATTGAGCCCCAAGTTGGGCTCCTGGCTGAGCAGGAGAGCCTACTTCTCCCTTTCCCTCTGCCCCTCCTCCTGCTTGTGTGTGCTCTCTCTCTGTCAAATAAAATATATTTTTTAAAAAATAAGTTACAAGAAAACTGGAAAACTCACAAATATGTGAAGATTAAACAGCATGCTATCAAAAAACAGTGGGTTAAAAAAGAAATCATAAGAGAAAAAAATCAGTACAACCTAAACTTATGAGATGCAGCAAAAGCAGTTATAAGAGGGAAGTTCTGATCAATAAATACCTACATCAAGAAACAGGAAAATCTCAAATAAACCACTTAACACCTCAAGGAAATAGAAAAAAAAAAAAAGGACAAACACAGCCTAAAGTTAACAAAAGGAAGGAAATAAAAAGATCAGCATTAATAAATAGAGACTGAAGAGAGAATAGAAAAGATCAGTGAAACTATGAGCTGGTTCTTGGAAAAGAAACCAAATTGCCAAACCTTTAGGTAGACTTACCAAAAATAAAAGGTAGGACTCAAATATATAAACTCATAGATAAAAGAAGAGACATTACAACTGTATTTCTGTATAGAAATACAAAGGATCATAAGAGACTACTGTGAACAACTCTACACAAATTGGACTGCTTAGGAAACATGAATGAATTCCTAAAAATGTACAACGTACCAAGAATGAAAGATCAAAAAACCCTAGAAAAACTGAACAGATCTATTACTAGTAAAGATACTGCATTAGTAACCAAAAAACTACTAAAACACAAAATCCAGGAACTAGAAAGCATCACTGGTTAATTCCACTACACAGTCAAAGGATTCACAACAATCCTTCTTTAACTCTTCCATGACAGGAAAAAAAAAAAAAAAAAGAGGAAGAAACATTCCCAAACTCATTTTATGAGGCCAGAATTACCCTGACACACAAAAAAAAGACAAGGATGCCATTGGAAAAGGAAACTACAGGCCAATGTTCCTATGAGCATAGATGCCAAAATCTTCAACATGGTGTTAGCACACCAAATTCAACAACACAATCAAAAACTCAATCACCTGAAACTAACATATGTTATAGGTCAATTATACCTTAATTTTAAAAAAATATAAGCTCACAAGATAATTCTTAGCTAATGTTTGGTATTTCAATAATGAATGTTGGAGATATTTTAAATGAGTTTCAACATTTGAACTGAATCTCAAATTTTGAGATTTCCAGTTGCTTAAACTAAACAAAACTAGTATGAAAATTGAGATACCAATCTGGGAGATAAGGAATAAAATGTCTAGGGCATACTGCCTGTCTAAGACTCCTGGAATGAAAAAGATGGAGTGAAAAGTATTTCTTTTTCTAACCAGAGCTCTGACAGTTCCACTGGTTTTGAAGAAATTAACCTTTCAGTAACACACATTCATTACCAGCATTCTGTGGTGGTTCTTCATGACTAACTGAAATGCACTTTGGTATAAAACTACCCTTTATCCTAATAAAACAATTGAAATGTGCTTGATATACCATTTCAAGGCTAAAATTCAAATATTTTAGAGCAGATATTAAAAATACCCTTGTTGAGTTATCTTTATATTTAGAAATAAACCCATTGCCCTAATATTTAGTGCATTGTTTGTTTTTTGTCTGGTGGCACTGAGAGAAATAATAAAACTGAAGTGATGATAAAAATAATTGTTATCTACAGTGTATTCTGGCAGTCAAATTCATGGGCTTCGTAGCTAGTCAGCCACAGATCAAATTCCAGATCAACCATATTCTCATTGTATGATATTAGGCAATGTGACCTTTCTAAGCATTAGTTTCCACCTTTGTAAACTGGGATTAGTAATAAAACCTACCTTTAAATGTTGATACATTAATATGAGAGCAAAGAAACCAAAGTAAGCGTTGAGCACTCAACAAACAGTAACTGTTATTAGAGTCATGGATATGTATTGGTAGGACAGGTGATTTTAACCTACTCACATTAATTTCTCTCTTCTGTAGTAGACAAAATGTTTCTTTTCTTAAGACACTGCCAGTTTCCCTATTCCATGTTTTCTTGGTAGGGCTGTGAATCAAGTTGTCTTTTCTTTAAGAAGTGGGTGCATGACCCATAGGAATTCACTCATGATCTTCCTAGAAGGAACTGACTCTTAAGAAGAGAAAATATTTGGAAAAGAAACATTTAGGATAATCCATGAAGAACTTATCCCTAATTCTTCCTATGCTGTTCCTTGATACTGGTTATATTTCTCTATCCTGTTTTAGATTTGATGAGCTACCCAGATTTCTTTAACACATTCATTTTTATTTTCAATAGAACAGGTTTTTGATATGTACAACCAAAGTCCCTCAATGATATATCAATATTCATGTTTTAAGTGTGTATCAATTAACTCTGTATACTAAAAGCTTATAGAAATTTGGTATTTTCATTTGTCCACTTTTTCTTCTTACTTTTTTTTTTTTTTTTTGAGACTAGCACAAGTGGGGGTGGGATGGGGAAGAGGGGAGGATCATAGTGAGAGGGAGAGAGAGAATCTTAAGCAGGCTCCAGGCCTAGCATAAAGCCTGATGCAGGGCTTGATCTCATGACTCAGAGATCATGACAAGCTGAAACCAAGAGTTAGATGCTTCACTGACTGAGCCACTCAATCAACCTCCTACTCTTTCATTTAATGTTATTATGTAAATTTATTCTAATAGTATTAAATACTTGCAAGCATCATTTTTAATGAGTCCATGTCCTTCCACAATAGAGTTCTACCATACTTATTTCACTATTTTAACATAACCTATATTACCAGTTTTTGCTTTTGTAAATTAAGTACAGGGATGTTTGATGATTAATTTTAATGCAACCTCACCAACTTTGTATTTTCTGTTTAAACCAAATCATGCCAGAGTGAATAAAATTGCGAATCCCTCAACCTCATGACAGTGGCACATGTCCTGAATATCACAGACTTTCTCATAGCCCTTTCAGCTTGCCCCAGTAAGCTACCAACCACGTGCTCCATTTACTTGACATTGGCATCTATCTCGAGAATATGGACGGATATTTGGAAATGTTTTTGTAATTTATAATTATATATAAATTTCAATAGACAAGTGTTGGGTATCAAAATGTCCTAACACCTATTGGAAATAATCTCTAATTTTGAAAAAAAAATTATACTAAGATAGACCATCACAGAAAGTATTGTACTCTTTAGTTCACCAACTCTGCCTATACTCTTAAAACTGGCTTTGCACCATGGAATCCAATAAAAAACTAAAGAAGCTGAGAAAATTGGTCTAATGAGAAGTTTACACTAAAATGTATTTCAGGAAACAAGGATGCCAACCAAAAGTTCAACTTGTAATCATCCTAAATAGATTGGTGACTATGTCTTCCTTATGCTACAGAATTACCATATTTTTTATGCTTTAGAATCCTCAGTTCATTCTGAAACCTGAACCCAGAGAGATGATTACTTTTTATAAATGTAGACATTCAGGGTTCAGGTGGCTCACTGTGCATATAAAAATCACAGAAATCTGTTACAGTTCATATAGTATTCCATTTTTGGAGAAGGCCTAGTGAAAGTCTTCATGTGCAGAGAGGGAACATGATTTGAGTTTGCTATTGTTTGAAGTTTCTTAACAAGTTCTAGAAATGGTAACAGTACATTTTATTAACCCAATTAAAGCCACTTCTTGAAACAATTCTGGTAATTCGTATATTTACTGGGCATCATAAATTCATTTCAGTATTAATTGAAATTCAAATTCACTTCATTATCTTCCATTTGAAAACCAATAACACGTTTATTTTGGGGAATAGTGGAATAAGATTAAGTGAATCCAATTTTGATTTTGTTAGATTTCTCCAAACCAGGTCTACTTTTCTTGGCATGTGTTACCCCTCTGCCTCTTCCTTTTGATAGACTGATATTTTTCATTGTTTTCAGGAATGTCACACCCACGAACATATTTACTTAGTGTCATCAATTTCAACAAAGTATCAATGACTTAATCTGTCCGTTTGTTATTTTCACCCATCTCTTCAATCACTATTATAGAATATTGAATCCCTGATATATTTAAATAAGCTGTTAAATAAGCTGTGTTTTGTTCACAAGACCCCTTTAGACTCCTAAAAATTACTGAGGACCCTAAAAAGCTTTTGTTTATGTGAGTTATGTCTATTGATAATTATCAATTTAGAAATTAAACCTGAAAAGAAATTGAATTATCTCCTAACTCGTGTAAACCAATTATATGTAACAATAATAACAAATGTTGTATGAAAAATAAAACTATATTCTAAAGCATACAACTAGTGAGAAGAATTGTGTTGTTTTATATCTTTTTAATCTTTTTTGGACTCATATCTACTTCTGCCATCAGTTTGTTCGAATATGTTGTTTTGGTTGAAGCAAATGAAGACAATCTGACCACATACACATAAGTAGTTGGGCAAGGGAAAAGAATATTTTAATATCCCGTTCATAGATAATTGTGAATAATCATTTTAGGTACTCAGCAAAACCTGACAAATGGTTGTTTCTAAAAGGTTAATTGCAACGTGGAACCTGAAATCATATCAGTGCACTGAAGTCCTGTCAATCCTCTATTTCATTAATATCCCTTGATCTCTCTTGTATTTTGACTAGATCTTTTATCCACACATATTTTTTTAACATCATGCAATGATCTCTTAAACAATATTGGTTTTACTCTGTTAAATATATTGCTAACGACAAAATATTTTAAGGCTTGTTAAAATGGCAAGGAAGAATTTAATCAGGATGATAGAAACAGGTTTTGAGATCATTACAATAGGGAGTAGAGATCAGGCTCAATTCTGAATATAGCACAGACAGCTGTGGATTTATAGTCATTGAGCACAGCAAAAGAGTCAGTGGATGAAAAATTACTAAAAGCATACCTCAAAGGTAGGGAGATTATTGCTTAACCAACTTAAAGGACTTCTGCTAGAGTCCGGTCAAGGGCTTATGCATCAAAGGTGAGGAATAACGCACCTGATCAGATACTGAGGACAATCAGATATGAAGGGATTCTTGATAAACTGACCCATCATTTTTTTTTTTCAAAGACCTTATTTATTTGACAGAGAGATCACAAGTAGGCAGAGAGGCAGGCAGAGAGAGGGGGAGAAGCGGGCTCCCCGTTGAGCAGAGAGCCCAATGCAGGGCTCAATCCCAGGACCCTGAGATCATGACCTGAGCCAAAGACAAAGGCTTAACCCACTGAGCCACCCAGGTGCCCCAAACTGACCCATCTTAATCCTGCCAAATTGAACCATACAGGCATCACAAGAATGAGGGCCAAGACTGAGGTTTAGCTGAGAAGAGGGCTAAGAGGGACCTAATGATTGTTAAGGAATATTTGTTAATATCTTCAAAATATTGACCTATTATATATCATCAGAAAATAAGTATTGTTGATATCACAACTACACTTATCAAAAGTCTTTAAGTATTGGAAAGCTGTGGTGTTTTCCAATATTCTAACTTATACTTTAAAGTTGAAATTCTAAAACTGGCAATGAATAGCATTATTTTTTTCCCTTGAGGTAACAAGTTATTTTTTTAGACAATGTTTGTCAAATACCTAATGCTGAAAATCATAGTTTGTCTGATGTTCTTTCAAGTAAAAATGATATTTCATGAGAAAAGTGGCTAGTTCAGCTGGCAACCAAAATAATTATGAAGAGCTCCATCTTGATATAGCTATCACATCTCAGTGCAGCATTTTTTGGGTACTTCCAGGGGTATCATGTTAAAGTGTTAAAATATTAAAACAAAGTGTATTCAAGGGTTAAGATTTAATTTTATTTTTATTTTTATTTTTTTTTACTGTTTCATCAAGGACAGCCTTAATGAAACTGGAAGCTTTTTTTAAGGTGCAAGAGCATTTTGATGAAGACTACAATGGATAGTAGTATAGTTTGATTCCACTATTTTGATTCATACTAAGGTACCAGGAGTTTTATCCACCATTGCCTTTGCTCCAATTAATGCAAATGTTAACCAGTGAAAAAAAATAATTATCATCTTAATATTGTTAGGAAAACAGTTTGATCTCATGGACCCCTTAAAAGGGTCATGGAGACTTCCAGAATATGCAAACCATATTTTGAGAACTGCTGATTTAGACTGATTTGCATTATACCATTATATGCTAATTTTTACATTAATTTACTGGGGGGAGTGGTTCCTTAGGTTGATCCAACACCTCTGTCCTGGGAGAGGAAAGGGACTGGAT
This sequence comes from Mustela erminea, assembly GCF_009829155.1. Classification (NCBI taxonomy): domain Eukaryota; kingdom Metazoa; phylum Chordata; class Mammalia; order Carnivora; family Mustelidae; genus Mustela; species Mustela erminea. Next base: position 48,078,248 of record NC_045614.1, read on the forward strand.
ATTGAGTTCAACAGCTGATGGTCAGTGAGTTAATCAACCATGCCTATGTGATGAAGCCTCATAAATACCCACCAGGATAGTATATGGAGAACTTCCAGGTTGATGGATACACTGAGATTCAGAGAGAATGGCATAGTTGGAGAGGGCATGAAGTTCCACACCCCTTTCTCCATACCTTGCCCTGTGCATATTTTCCAATGGACTGTTCCTGGTTATATCCTTTTATGATAAAATCATAATATAAGAAGTAAAATGTTTGAATTCTGTGAGTGTCTCTAGCAAGTTCATTGAACCAATGGTAACCACTGATTTATAGCCAGTTGGTCAGATGTTTAGGTGACAACCTAGATTTGTAACTGGCATCTGAAGTAGGGGTGGGTCAGCATTGCAGGGACTGAGCTCCTAACCTGTGAGATACGATGCTATCTCCAAGTAGATAGCATCGGACCTGAGATGAACTGTAATGCTGCCTGGTATGGGGCAAAACCCCTCAAAACACACACTGGAATCGGTGTGAGAATTGTCCTATATAAAAACGAACAACTTTACCAAAGTAATCAGCAAAAGTTTTATTTTCATACCTTCTATCATTTGGATGGATTCAAAAAGCTCTTATTTTCTAAACACAAATAGAAATAGTAGCTAAAACTTATAATACTTTGAACTTGGTATTTCTATCACTGGTAAAGACTGCCTGTATGCTGCTGAGTTGTCTACAATGTACACTCCCTGTCACTCTTTGGCTTTAACAGACCAACCTCCCAATTTAAGAGACTTAAAAATTACCATGGTCTTTGAAAGAGACCTAGTTTAGGAGTTTAAAAAATTATTCAGAGATGAGTTTATAAATTTATGAGTGATGAAGAATTATTTTAATGTAACTCATGATCACCAATTTGGAAACAACCTTAAGTGTTTCAAAATACAGGAAAATTTTTTAGATAATTTATATTAAAAGGGATCATGAGATATTTTGCATACATTAAAATGTTTTGAAAGATAAGGAAATCCTCATATTATGTACCTTATTAAAATGAAGGATATAAGATTTCATATTCAAGGTAACAGTTGTGTTGGAAAAATAAATGCATAGAAACTCATAAGAAAAAAATGCACTAAGTTTAACACTGTTACCTCAAATAGGTTTATGGATAATTTGCCTTTGTATTTGCCAATATTTTCCTTTTTTTTAAATTGAGTGTATGATATGTTATCAGGGAAAAAAAGAAATTAATAATATACTGGAAGATAAAGCTAAAAAGAGGGTACAAACAGTTAACTAGCCAGTGTAATTGAGAGATCAAAAACAGTTCAAGAATTATCATTAAATATTTAACATGCCAGCCTACTTTTTACTGACTTCTGTCACCCACATCAAGCCTAGACTTTGTTAGTAATTTTTCTTCCACTGGAGTGCATTATAGTAGAACTAATCAAAGCAGCTGTACCCTGACTCTCCTAGAAGGCTGTCTGTCTCAGTTTCTGCCAGTTTAAGGCAGGCTACATCATCATTTATGCACTCTGAGATTCCAACAACTATTTCCAACCATGTAATGATCAAGAGAATATTCTGGAAGAATTTCTAGACTTCGTGGCAAAATATTTCCTCAGGCCCATCTGATGTTGGTGCAGCCAAGGTCACAGTGGGATACAGCGTATATCACATAAGGCTGGAGCAAAGCTTGTAGAGGTAGTCATCAGTGCTGAATAAATTTGGTCTATTTGTTTTTTCCTGTATTCACACTTTGCCCTGTGAAATGATGCTCTGCCATCATGCTCCTTTAATAGCTACAGAGATATCTGGCTCCACTCATTACTGAGGAGAACTCTACATTTTACCTATGTAAGGATTCTTTGGATACCAAAATCCAGAATATGGCTTAAACATATCTTTACTTTTCTTCTCTCTATCACCTCCCTGCCTCTCTAATAGTACCTACATGTCCTTCTTGCTTGACCCCTTTCCTCTTTGATTATACTTTTTCCTTTAGATCTGGCTTCTTAATTCTATTGCCATCTATTATGAATAAGCTAGAAAGCTCCATACTTGCAGTTGTCCCAATAAAATCAATTTTCTGTGGACCTATACATTCTTTAGAGTGGACTTACGACAGAATTTTTCTCCTGCTAAAATTGATCACTATTAGAATATTTCTCTGGACTACAGTGAGGAAGAATTAGTTCAATTGTATACAGGACCATTGTTTCAGAGATTCAAAACAGCCTTCTAATAAACAATTCTAAAATTTGTATGGAAAGACAAAAGACCCTGAATAGCTAAAGCAGCAGAACAAAGCTGGAGGCATCACATCCCCTAATTTCAAACTATAGTACAAAGCTACAGTAATCAAAACAGTAGAGTACTGGAATAAAAACAGACACATAGATCAATGGAACAGAATAGAGAGCCCAGAAATAAACCTGTGTATATGGTCAATAAATTTTAACAAAGGATCAAATAATATACAATGGAGAAGGGACAGTCTCTTCAATAAATAGTGTTGGGAAAACTGGACAGTCATAGGCAAAAGAATAAACCTGGACCACCAGCTTAGACCATACACAAAAGTTAACTCAAGATGCATTAATGACTTGAATGTGAGAGCTAAAATTATAAAACTCCTGAGGGGAAAAAAGAGGCAGTAAGTTCCTTCACTTAAGTCTTGGCAATGTTTTTTTTTGTTTTTTTTTTTGGATCTGACCTCCAAAGCAAAGGCAACAGAAGCAAAAATGAATAAGTGGAACTACATCCAACTAAATTTTTTAAATAAAACAAAGGAAACCAGATGAAGGCCAAGATGGCAGAGGAGTAGGAGACTGAAATGACATCAGGTCCCAGGAGTTTAGCTAGGTAGTTATCAAACCATTCTGAACATCTACAAACTCAACAGGAGATAGAAAAGAAGAAGAGCAGCAATTCTAGGAACAGAAAAGTAACCACTTTCTGGAAGGTAGGACCGGCAGAGAAGTGAATCCAAAGTGACAGGAAGATAGACCACGGGGGGAGGGGCTGGCTCCTGGCAAGCGGTGGAGCAACAGAGCACAAAATCCAAACTTTTAGAAGTCTGCTCCACTGAGGGACAGTGCTCCAGAGGCTAAGTGGGGGTGGGGCCCTCATGGGGACAGTGTGGTCTCAGGTCCCGCAGGGTCACAGAAAGATCAGGGGTATCTGAGTATGACATAGCTCCCAGGTATCGGAGTGGGGAAGCCAGCTGCAGAGATGGAGCCAAGGAATGAGCTCTCAGCTCGGGGTTACCTTAAACCATGATCTAAGGCACAGTCAGGCCACTGCTCTTCAAGCAGGGACCCCACAAGTGGCAGATCCAGGAAGACTCATCTTCCTCTTCTGGGAGGAGCAGTACGGCAGGAATCTGCTGGGTTTGGAGACTCCAGGCGGGGCTGTGTGCCAGAGACAGAGATGCTTGGTCACAGGCCAGGTGAGCATGGAGCGTGGCCAGAGACCAAGGAGACAGAAGGGATTGACTTCTTTTCTCTGAGGGTGCACTGATGAGTGGGGCCCTGAGATCTTGGATACTCTGGGCCAGATATTGGGAAGCCATCATTTGCATTCCCACCCTCCAGAGCTCTATGGAAAGTGTTCAGGGAACAAAAGCTACTGAGAGTGAACCCAAGCACATTACTTAGCTTGGCGCCTGGCAAGGGCAGTGCAATTCCACCTCACGCAAAGACATTTGATACTCACTGCAACAGGCCCCTCTCCCAGAAGATCAGCAAGAACATCTAGCCAAGTCCAAGCTCACTGATAAAGGAGAACAGCAGAATTCCAGAGCGAGGGGAAAGCAACACATATAATCCATGGCTTTTTTCCCATGATCCTTTAGTCTTGCAAAGTTAAATTTCTATTATTTTATTTTTTTCTTATTCTATTTTTTAAAATTCTCCTCTTTCCTTTTTTTAACATTTTTAAACTAGTTTATCTTAACAACATCTCTCTAAAAATAAAAAAAAAGATCTTTTTAAATCTTCATTGTTATAGTCATAGTTTATCCCTTCCTTGTATTAACCTGATTTTTTGTATACATATAGGTTTTTTTTTTTTCTTTCAAGTTTTGGGTACAGTTTCTTCTAATAGATCAAAATACACCCTAAATCTAGCACATGGCTTTGTTCTAGTCTCCAGCCTAAGCACATTCTTTCCTCTTTTTTCTTTTCTTTTTCCAACCAACTTATCAATTCCTTTTTTAGAGTTTTTTTCTTCAATTTTCATCTTTACAGTCATATTCTATCCCTTCATCATGTTTATCCTTATTTGTGTGTGTGTGTATTTATAAAGAAATATAAAACATACATGTTTTATTATATTTAAAACATACATGTTTTTATTATATTTAAAACATATATGTTTTATATTTAAACATATATATAAACATATGTTTTATATTTCTTTAAAAATTCAGGAGGTATTTTTTTTTTCTGAGACCAGAATACACACAAAATCAAGTGTGTGGCTCTGTTCTATTCACCAATCTGATTATGTGTGTGTGTGTGTGTGTGTGTGTGTGCGCGCGCACGCGTATGTGTGTAAAAAAAATTTTTTTTTAATTCTTTTTTCCCCTTTCTTCTCCTCCCAGTTTTGGGTCTCTTATGATTTGGTTGATGTACATCTTTCTGGGGTCTTTGCCACACTTCTAGTATTTTATTTCCTCTTTCATATATTCTTATCTGGATGAAATGAGAAGGCAGAAAACTCACCACAAAAAAAAAAAAAAAAAAAAGAATAAGAGGCAGTACTGAAGGCTAGGGACCTAATTAATACAGACATTGGTAATATGTCAGAACTAGAGTTCAGAATGATGATTCTCAAGGTGCTACCTGGGCTCAAAAAAGTCATGGAAGGTATTAGAGAAACCTTTGTAGAGAAATAAAATCCCTTTCTGGAGAAATAAAAGAACTAAAATCTAACCAAGTTGAATTAAAAAAAAAAAAAGCTATTAAAGAGGTGCAATAAAAAATGGAAGCTCTAACTGCTAGAATAAATGAGGCAGAAGAGAGAATTAGTGATATAGAAGAACAAATGATGGAGAATAAAGAAGCTGAGCAAAAGAGAGACAAACAACTACTGGACCATGAGGAGAGAATTCTGAGAGATAACTGACACCATAAGATAAAACAACATTAGAATAATTGGGATCCCAGAAGAAGAAGAAAGAGAGAGAGAGGCAGAAGGTATACTGGAGCAAATTATAGTAGAGAATTTCCCTAATATGACAAAGGGAACAAGCATCAAAATCCAAGAGACACAGAGAACCCCCTTCAAAATCCATAAAAGTAAGTCTGCACTCCAATATCTAATAGTAAAACTTGCAAGTCTTAGTGACAAAGAGAAAATCCTGAAAGCACCTTGGCACAAGAAGTCTGTAACAGGGGAGGAGGGGCAAGATGGCAGAGAGGAAGGAGACCCTGTTTCAATTAGTACCCTAAAGTGAGCTAATTATCTACCAGAACACTCTGAACACCCATGAAATCAGTCTGAGATGTAGGATTATACATTTCTGGATCTCTACAGGGGCACAAGATGCCAGTTGAAAGGTAAAGCATACTGGGAATGATTGGATTGATATGAGAGGATAAACAGAAGGGGAGGGAGCCACCAAAAGTGACCCATTTGAAGGTAATACCCCAATATGAGAGTGTCCTGTGACTGGGGACCAGTATTACTTTGGAGTCTGGTTAAAAGCGCTCAAAAAGAGCAAAAGATCTTAAGGGGCATCAGGTGGAATTGGGCAGTCATGGGCATGGGCCTAAACCCACAGACAAGGACGGCCACAGTCGGCAACCACCCATGCCAGAGAGAGTGCGGCTGAGCCCCCCAGGGCTGCATGGCTGGCATCATGGCCACTCCTGCCCCTGCATGAGGTAGTCTGATGACAGTGCCAGCCTGTGCTACCTAGAACTTTTACACACTGCACAACTAGGGACTGACCCACTCCTTGCTGGCCCTGAGAAAGCTCCACCCTGGAGTTAGCTGCTGGTCCCTAGGACTGGTCGAGGGTCTGGACTCTCCCAGCTTCAGTGCAATCACCCAAGCTGGCAACCTGAGGTCTACAGTTCTGGCAAAGACAGTCACCATATGCGGGCTCCCTGGACCAATACCAATCACAGCTTTGGCACAGTAGGTGCAGAGACAAGCGGGTGCTAAGGTGACCCCTGAGACAGTGACTGGGGACATGTGCGTGGTTTGCCTATGGGAGGCTGCACAGCTCAGCAGAACTTGCATAGGGCAGTCTCTGTGCTTTGGACTCCACAGAGGGGAGTGGACTGAGGCGTCTCTGTGAGATGGAGGTCTGGGTGCAGTTTACTTCCCTCCAATCCTCTGAAAAGCCACAAAAAGCTGCCAAAGGGGGGGAAAAAAAAGAGAGAGAGAGAGAAAAAAAAAAATGACTAACCCCAAAACTTCCAGAGAACAAAAGCCTGAAAAATCAGTTTCCACAGAGCCCACCCACTTGATGGGTGCTGGAGGACTCAACCCAAGGAAGACTGACTGGAAAATAATGCAACAGTCCCCTCCCTCAGAAAGCCAGCTAAAAGAATGAGAGGACAACCAGCACAGGATCCCCATAAAACTATAAAACCCCCAAATCAGGGGGAAACAATATATTAAGCTCCCAGTATTGCCCTAAAACCTGTATATTTCAGAGATACAACTTTTATTTTTTAGTTTGCTCTCACTATTCTTGTTCTGCTTAATCTTTTTTAACCTACTTACTATTACAACTAGAGGTTTAATACAACATATTCCATAATAACTTTTTAACTTGAACTTTTTTCATACATATACCTGTGTTTTCCTCTTTCTTTTCTAGTTTTTCTCTTTTAATATACATATAGATATAAGCTTCAAGGTAATCCTCTTTCCCTAATCAATACTACCCTTATATATAAACCAATTTTAATCTCCCTTTATCTCTGGAAAGTTGAGTCCTTTAACACAAATAGCAAGATACACCCAGGAAGAATCAAAATAACCTTCCTTGCCCACACTGAGGATCTATAACGACCTTTCCATCTTTTTCTTCTGTCAGTGTTCCTGTGTACTTGTTTTTATTCTGCTATTATATAAATCTTATACTTGGGGTTTATTTTGCCTGGGTTCTTTCTTTTTCCTGGTCATTTACTTTTGTTGGTCTTTTTGTTTGTCTGTTTTTGTTTGTATACCTTATAAATCTTACCTTTGAGGCCCATTCTGGCTGGGTCTTCTCTCTCTCTCTCTCTCTCTTTTCTGTCTGTCTCTCTCTCTTTTTTCTTTCTTTCTTTCTTTTTGGTGGTGACTTCCGATTACTCAGAAGCATTCCAGGGTGCACCTTGTCTGGATCACAGGTGATATATTCAGCTACACATCCCCTCAAGCACCTCTCATCAAAATGACTAAGAGGAGGAATGCCCAACAGAGTAAAAATCCAGAGACTGTGCCCTCTCCATCAGAGCTATTGGATATAGACATAAACAGTATGTCAGAAAAGGAATTCAGGGTAACAATTATCCAGACAATGGCTAGGTTGGAGAAAACCATTAATGACAATATGGAATTAATTAGGGCAAAAGTGAAAGCCACCCAGGAAGAAGTTAAAAAATGCTATCAATGAGATCCAATCTAATCTAAACTCTCTAACAGCAAGGGTAACCAAGGCAGAAGATAGAATTAGTGATCTAGAGGACAAAATGATAGAGAAAAAGGATCAGGAGGAGGCCTGGAACAAACAGCTTAGAAGCCATGAAGGCAGAATTAGGGAAATAAATGACACCATGAAATGTTCCAATGTCAGAATTATTGGGATCCCTGAGGGAGAGGAGAAAGAAAGACTAGAAGATGTACTTGAACAAATTCTCCATGAAAATTTTCCCAATCTGGAGAATGGAACTAGTGTTCATATCCTAGAGGTAGAAAGATCACCCCCACCAAGATCATAGAATATAGAAAGACCCTGAGGCACCTGATTGTGAAACTGTTGAATCCTAATTTAAGACAGGAGCTCTTGAGGACAGCTAGGAGGAAGAGATTCCTTACATACAGAGTAAGGTCCATCAGAATAACATCAGACCTGTCCACAGAAGCCTGGCAAGCCATAAAGGGCTGGCAAGACATATTCAGGGCTCTAAATGAGAAGAACATGTGGCCAAGAAGACTTTATCCAGCAAGACTGACATTCAAAATGGATGGAGAGATAAAGAGCTTCCAAGACCGGCAAGGTTTAAAAGAGTATGTGACCACCAAGCCAGCACTACAAGAAATATTAAGGAGGGTTCTATAAAAGAAGAAAGAACCCCAGAGTGTCAAAGAACAGAAATGTACAGAGACAATCTGTAGAAACAAGGACTTCACAGCCAACATAATGTGAACAAAAACATATCTTTCAATAATCACTCTCAATGTGAGTGGCCTAAATGCTCCCAAAAATGGCACAGGGTTGCAGACTGGATAAAATAACAGGACCCATCCATATGTTGTCTATAAGAGATCCATTCCAAATAGAAGGAGAGGTAAAAATCTTCCAGGACAAACAAAAAAGAATTTGCAAACACCAAACCAGCCCTACAGAAAATATTGAAAGGGGTCCTCTAGCAAAGAGAGAGCCTTAAAGTAGTAGACCAGAAAGGAACAGAGACAATATAAAGTAACATTCACCTTACAGGCAATACAATGGCACTATATTCATATCTTCCAATAGTTATGCTGAATATAAATGGGCTAAATGTCCCAAACAAAAGACACAGGGCATCAGAATGGGTAAAAAACCCAAACCTAACAATATGCTGTCTACAAGAAACTAATTTTAGACCCAAAGACACCACCAGATTTAAAGTGAAGGAGTGGAAAACAGTTTACCATGCTAATGGACATCAAAATAAAGCTGGGGTGGCAATCCTTTTATCAGATATCAGATAAATTAGATTTTAAGCCAAAGATTATCTTAAGAGATGAGGAAGGACAGTATACCATACTCAAAGGGTCTGTACAACAAGAAGATCTAACAATTGTAAATATCTATGCCCCTAACATGGGAGCAGCCAACTACATAACCAATTAATAACAAAATCAAAGAAACACATTGACAATAATGCAATAATAGTAGGCAACTTTAACACCCTCACACTGAAATGGACAGATCATCCAAGCAAAAGATCAACAAGGAAATAAAGACCTTAAATGACACAGTGGACCAGATGGACATCATAGGTATATTCAGAATATCCCATCCCAAAGCAACAGAATACACTTTCTTCTCTAGTGCACGTGGAACATTCTCCAGAATAGATCAATATCCTGGGTCAAAAATCAGGTCTCAACTGGTACCAAAAGTTGGGGATCATTCCCTGCATATATTCAGACCACAATGCTCTGAAACTAGAACTCAATCACAAGAGGAAATTTGGAAAGAACCCAAATACATGGAGGCTAAAGAGCATCCTACTAAAAAATGAATGGGTCAACCAGGAAATTAAAGAAGAATTGAAAAAAAATTCATGGAAACAAATGAAAATGAAAACACCACTGTTGAAAATCTTTGGGACATAGCAAAGGTAGTCCTGAGAGGAGAAAGTATATAGCAATACGAACATTTCTCAAGAAACAAGAAAGGTCTCAAGTATACAACCTAACACTACACCTAAAGCAGCTGGAGAAAGAAAAGCAAAGAAAGCCTAAACCCCGTAGAAGAAGAGAAATCATAAAGAACAGAGCAGAAATCCATGAAATAGAAACCAAAAGATCAGTAGAACAAATCAATGAAACTAGGAGGTGGTTCTTTGAAAGATTAATAAGATTGATAAACCCCTAGCCAGACTTATCAAAAAGAAAAGAGAAATGACACAAATAAATAAAATCATGAATGAAAGAGGAGAGATCACAACCAACACCAAAGAAATATAAACAATTGTAAGAACATATTATGAACAACTATCCACCAGCAAAGTTGACAATATGGAAGAAATGGATGCATTCCTAGAAATGTATAAAGTACCAAAACTGAACCAGAAAGAAACAGAAAACCTGAACAGACCCATACCCAACAGTACATTCAAAGGATTATTCACCACAGCCAAGTGGGATTTATTCCAGAGCTGTAAGTTGGTTCAAAATCTGCAAATCAATCAATGTGATACAATACATTAATAAAAGAAAGAATAAGAACCATATGATATTCTCAATAGATGCTGAAAAAGCATTTGACAAAGTACAGCAGCCTTTCTTGATCAAAACTCTTCAAAGTCTAGGTATAGGGGTATATACCTCAGTATCATCAAAGCCATCTATGAAAAACCCACAGTGAATATCATTTTTGATGGGGAAAAACTAAGAGCTTTTCCCCTAAACTCAGGAACACGGCAGGGATGTCCACTGTCATCACTGCTATTCAACACAGTACTAGAAGTCCTACCTCAGCAATCAGACAATAAAAAGAAATAAAAGGCATCTGAATTGGCAAAGAAGTGGTGAAACTCTCACTCTTTGCAGATGATCTGATACTTAATGTGGAAGACCCAAAAGACTCCATTCCAGAACTGCTAGAACTCATAGAGGAATTCAGTAAAATGTCAGGATATAAAATCAATGCACATAAATCAGTTGCAGTTCTATACACCACAGCAAGACAGAAAAAAGAGAAATTAAGGAGTCAGTCCCATTTACAATTGCACCCAAAGCCCTAAGATACCTAAGAATAAACCTAACCAAAGAGGCAAAGAATCTGTACTCAGAAAACTATAAAGTACTCATGAAAGAAATTGAGGAAGACACAAAAAAATGGAAAAATGTTCCATGTTCATGCATTAGAAGAACAAATATTGTGAAAATGTCTATGCTACCTAAAGTAATCAACATCTTTAACACAATCTCTATCAAAATACCATCACCTTTATTCAAAGAAGGAACAAAATAATCCTAAAATTTATATGGTACCAGAAAAGATCCTGAATAGGGAATGTTGAAAAAGAAAGCCAAAGTTGGTGGCATCACAATTCCAGACTTCAAGCTCTATTACAAAGCTGTAATCATCAAGACAGTATGGTACGGGCTCAAAAACAGACACGTAGGTCAACGGAACAGAACAGAGAGCCCAGAAATGGACCCTCAACTCTATGGCCAACTAATCTTCAACAAAGCTGGAAGGAATGTCGAATGAAAAAGATAGTCTCTTCAACAAATGGTGTTGGGAAAATTAGACAGCCACATGAAGAAGAATGAAACTGGACCATTTCCTTACACCACACACATAAATAGACTCAAAATCGATGAAAGACCTCAATGGGAGACAGGAATCCATTAAAATCCTTGAGGAGAATATAGGCAGCAACCTCTTTGACCTCAGCCACAGCAACTTCTTCCTAGTCACATTGCCAAAGACAAGGGAATCAAGGGCAAAAATTAACTACTGGGACTTCATCAAGATCAAAAGCTTTTGCACAGCAAAGGAAACACTCAACAAAACCAAAGACAACTGACAGAATGGGAGAAGATATTTGCAAACAACATATAAGATAAAAGGCTAGTATCTAAAATCTATAAAGAACTTGTCAAACTCAACACCCAAAGAACAAATAATCCATTCACGAAATGGGCAGAGGACATGAACAGACATTTCTGCAAAGAAGACATCCAGATGGCCAACAGACACATGAAAAAGTGCTCAACATCACTCGGTGTCAGGGAAATACAAATCAAAACCACAGTGAGATACCACTTCACACCAGTTAGAATGGCTAAAATTAACAAATCAGGAAACAACAGATGCCAGCGAGGATGCGGAGAAAGGGGAACCCTCCTATACTGTTGGTGGGAATGCAATCTGGTGCAACCATTCTGGAAAACAGCATGGAGGTTCCTCAAAAAGTTGAAAATAGAGATATCCTACAACCCAGCAATTGCACTACTGGGTATTTACCCTAGAGATACAAATGTAGTGATCCGAAGGGGCATGTGCCCCTGAATGTTTATAGAAGCAATGTCCACAATAGCCAAACTATGGAAAGAGGCTAGAGAGCCATCAAGAGATGAATGGATAAAGAAGATGTGGTGTATATACATGCAATGGAATACTATGCAGCCATCTAAAGAAATGAAATCTTGTCATTTGCAACAACATGGATGAAGCTAGAGGGTATTACACTGAGCAAAATAAGTCAATCAGAGAAAGACAATTATCATATGATCTCCCTGATATGAGGAATTTGAAAGGCAGAGTGGGGGGTTTGGGGGGTAGGTAAGGAAAAAATGAAACAAGATGGGATTGGGAGGGAGATAAATCATAAGAGACTCTAAATCTCACAAAACAAACTGAGGGTTGCTGTGGGGAGGTGGGTTATAAAGGGTGGTTGGGTTATGGACATTGGGGAGGGTATGTGATATGGTGAGTGCTGTGAAATGCAAAAGCCTGATAATTCAAAGACCTGTACCCCTCAGACAAATAATACATTAGCTTACTGAATGAGAGAAAATATTTACGAATCATATATCTTATGACAGGTTACTATCCAATTGCATAAAGAACTCATATGATTGACGAGTCAAAAAAACCCACAAAATATGACTTTAAAATGGCCAGAAGTATGAATAGACATTTTTCTCAAAAAAGACATATAGATAGTCAATAGGTACATGAAAAGATACTCAATATCAATAAGCAGGGCAATTTTAGTCAAAATCCCGGTGAGATATCACCTCACACCTATTCGTATAGCTATTACCAATTAGACAAGAAACAAGTGTTGGCAAGGATTGGAGAAAGGGAAACTTCATGCACTGTTGATGGGAACATAAATTAGTAAAGCCACTATGGAGATCAGTATACAGGTTCCGCCCAAAATTAAAAGTAGAACAACCATATAATCTGACAATTCCATTTCTGGGTTTTTTACCTGAAGAAAATAAAAATGTCAACTGGGAAAGATATATACACTCCTGTAGTCATTGTAGCATTATTTACATTAGCTAAGATATAGGAATAGCCAAAATGTCTGTCAATAGATGAATAAAGAAAATATGGTATATACAATGGGGTATTATTCAACCATAGAAAAGAATGAAAACTTGCCATCTGCAACAACATGGATGAACCTTTAGGGCACGATGCTAAGTTAAATAAATCAGATAGAGAAAGACAAATGCCATATGATCTCAATTATATGTGGAATTAAAAAAAAAAGCAACCAAAAAGCCAAGATCATAGACACAGAGAACTTATTGGTGATTGTCAGGGGTGAAGCTTGGGGGTGTCAGTGAAATGGGTGAAGGGGATCAAAATGAACAAAATTGTAGTTATAAAATAAATAAGTTAGGGGTATATGATATACAGCATGGCAACAATAGTCAATGATACTGTATTTCAAATTCATAAATTGCTAGGAAATTAGATGTTAAACATTCACAAAAAACATAAAAATCACTTCACTCAAAATGGGATCTGGGCTTCCACAGTCTCTCACTAGTTAATTAAACCATGATTAATATTGCTTAAGGAGTATAAGCAGAATTTATTAATTTGGAATGACAGACATTTCTCTACAAATAGTATGGACTGGTTTTAAAAAACAATGTTTGTAGGAAAATTTGAGGTTGAAGAATAAAAAATAAAAAGGCTTTTCTATGTAACTTGAGAAGCCATACCTGGCAACAAACTTATGATGGAGATTTTATGCATACAGGTATTTTTTTATGTTCACCAAATAATAAAGATACAACATAAATAAAGGGAAAGCAACACCATCTGAAATCAGCAATAATGGTGATGATTTCCATTAAAAGCAAAACCTTTGAGGAGTTTCCCCCTCTGAACATTCAGGACATTCAGTAACACATGTAAGAAGGAGGCTCCTGTTACTGGGAGATACAAACTGAAGACTTACCAAATGTCCCCTAATTGTGTAGCATTACGCATGTAGGCAGAGGTCCTCTGAGGACCAGCATCTGTTAGCTAAGGGAGGCCAAAATGAAGAAACATGGAGGTTCTTTGTAATATAAACTCACAATCATGACACATCTTTTTTGAGACCTTCCATTTGCACATAATGCATAGGCAACCTTCTCAGAATGTTCAGTAGCATTTGTCTGTACCCTATTTCTTGCTTCAGCTATGTTCTACTTTCTGGTATAGCTGTTGGTCTACTGCTTGGGAACAGAACTGTGACTGAACTACTGTATTGCCCTCAGACCTGGACTTTTGGTACCATGGGTGTGACTAAACAATGCTTCAATGAAGTACATTTGTGTGTTCACTGGTGAAAAGCACTCTACATGGGTATGCTTTTATCCTCAAGAATCTAACAACCCAATGGTTATAACCCACTTCAAGCCTCAGTTATCTCTCAAAATACACTGAGACACTGAAAGCCACAGCTAAATTGTTGTATATAGCAAGTAAAGAAAAGCAAAGTAAAGGCAAACACTGAGGTCTATTTGAGGTCATATGACATCTGTGTGTGAAGCATAAAAATAAACCTTTTCACCGGGGCAGATACATCCCTTTGCCAATATGTACATACTGGTGATGTGTACCATCTGGTTTTCAGCCTCTAACTATCTGCTTAGTTGGGTGACCACAGGGAAGAGCCTACCCAACCATAGATGTGCCCCTAAACATCACTTACCAATTCATAAAGTAAAGGTTCTATCGAAGAGCCAGACTCAGGCATTAAAGTAATTTTAACTGGTGGTGCCCAGGACACATTTTTAAGCTCTTTACATCCAACTAGAACTTAGGGACATGTTAAGCTGGTCAGTCTAAAGAATGCTGTGTCAGGTACTTTTAAACCAAATCAAAAATATGTTCACCACAGTGTTGTGTAAATCTACAGCTATTACCCTATGGTTCTTACCATTCCCTAGCACCAAAATTCCTGAAGGAAATAAGTTTCTGGGGCACCTCCTAGGTCTCCAACATTCAAACACATCCTTGGCTTTGCCATAGACATTGATTGTTATTAAACACTTTTTTAACCCTTCACATTTGTATTCCTAGATGTACTATATTAAAGATTCCAGAAACATCAGGTAAGAAATTTTTATGCAGAAAGCATAAACAAATGTAGGAACCAAAATGGGCTGAGCATTCTCTTGGATGCACAATAGTGCCTCCTTAAGTGGTCCTATGAGGTACTCTTTTACCGATTCTATTTGGTGAATAAACTGAGGCCCAGAGGAATTAAATGACTTCCCAAATTCACTTATTCTGAAACTTGAAAACCACAATCTTCTGAAGAGAAAAGCTAGATTTCAACTACTGCATTATATTTCCCTAAAGGTAAATATAATATTATAAATCCAGATGTCAGAAGACTGTGTTTGTCAAGATATGCATTTAATCTATACAGTATGTTCAGCAAGTGACTTCTCATCACCTCACTGGATACCTTCCATGATAGGATAACAATCTCAAGAGCAGGCAGGCTTCCATGATGGAAAAGTTGTATTTACAGGAAGATACTGTATTGAATTGAGACCAGCCACTTTGAAATTTGTATTGGGAGCTGCTTTATTTTTGTCCTTTGTATATAAGCAGAACAAGTTAAATCTTTTCTGCTCTGTATCCACATAACACAATGAAAGATAATTCTCACACTTTCATAACCTGCCTCCTATCACACCCCAGCTGAAATTTTCTGCTCTTATACTTTAAACATTCTCAGATTATCAGCTGTTCTCCATATGCTATCACTAGTTTGCATCCCTATCAAAGTGGGGACTGGTATGTATCTGCATATGTTAGCCATCAACAAAAATATTCTCTATTATGATGTTCCAAACTGGAAAAACACCACAGATGTTTTTGACCAGTATAAAATAGGGATGATAAGGCAGGCTATTTGGTGAATTGTGGTTTCTGCCTTGGCAAATAGTTATATGAGGGAGGAAGAGATTTTTCCAGTGTGGAAGAGGTTTTTCCTTCTGGGGAGTATTACTTTCTCACCCTCTTTAGTCAGTACCTACCTGCTCACTGAATTAAATGTAAAACCAATTCTCACTAAGAAGGAGGCAAAATTTAAGAATGATTATTTTTGTAGAGAGACAGACATTAAATTTAATCCTCACTTTTTTAGTCAAGACCTCAATGACCTTGGAAAATTATACAACTTCCTTGAGTTTCAGCATCCTTAAAAGAGACTCAAGGGCCCAATTTGAAATGCAAAGTATAACACCTAATTTATGTGGATGCTTATGAAGATTAATTCAAATGTTTACAGATGATATAGTAGGTATCTGGCTAGTAAAATTTTAAAAACTAGATCCCATTCTCCCACTAGTTAAGGAGAACTTGGTGAAAGGAATATGTTTCACCACTCTGTATGCCCCTGGTACCTACTAAAAGCACTGACACATGAGTATAGTGAGAAATATATTTTCCATATGTGGTCCCAGATCTGTGTATAAGAAAACATCCTTTAGCTTTTATTTTTTTTTAAGATTTTATTTTTTTATTTAACAGAGAGAGAGAGAGAGAGATCACAAGTAGGCAGAGAGGCAGGCAGAGAGGAGGGGAAGGCAGGCTCCCTGCTGAGCAGAGAGCACGATGTGGGGCTTGATCCCAGGACCCTGAGATCATGACCTGAACCAAAGGCAGAGGCTTTAACCACTGAGCCACTCAGGCACCCATCCTTTAGCTTTTAAAAGTCCATTTTCCAAGGGAGCTAGGATGAGGGCAGGAAGATCTTCTTTCACACTGAATACCACATGCTAATTATTCCCATTATTTAAGTTGCATCTTAGAACAATTGCCTGAGATTAATGGCTAGAGATTATTGGAATTCATGTTCTAAATATGCATCTCAATTCCTGTGAGAGAGGAGGACTCGAAAAACAATTCCTTGACAAGCATTGAAATTGTATATTCCCTCCCTATGTACTATGATTATAATTGCTATCAGTGAGTGACAAACATGTGAGATGTGCCTCTCAAGAGAGTAGACCACACAGTTCCTTCAAATATCAATGGCAGTGACATGACAGATCAGAAACAATCAGCTGCCTTCAGTCTTTTTAAATACATGTGACAGTCACATTTATACCAAATGATTTCAACAAGATTAATGTTATTCAAGTCAGCACTTAGAAATTAATCATTTCACCATTATTTTAGTATTAACAAGACACGTGAAAGGAATCATTTGACAAAGACTGTTCACATTAAATTAAGAGAAAAGCACAGATGTCAAAAACTAATTATCACTGGACAAATTATACAGAGGAGTAGGACCTAAGTCTTAGACTCTTTGCTTTTGGAAATCTCTCTTTAGGTTACTTTATCTGGACCTGGCCTTTCTTCTTTCAGATACCTTTTCAAAACCAGCCAGAAAATGAACTTTTGGGACTTCATCAGGATGAAAACCTTCTGCACAGTAAAGGAAACAGTCAACAAAGAGGCAACCCATGGAATGGGAGAAAATATTCACAAATGACACTACAGATAAAGGGCTGGTATCCAAGATCTATAAAGAACCCCTCAAACTCAACACACACAAAACAGATAAGCTCATGGGCAAATTGGCCAGAAGACATGAACAAACACTTCTCCAAAGAAGACATACAAATGGCTAACAGACACATGAAAAAATGTTCATCATCATTAGCCATCAGGGAAATTCAAATCAAAACCATGTTCAGATACTACCTTACACCAGTTAGAATGGCCAAAATTAACAAGACAGTAAACAAGTGTTGGAGAGGATATGGACAAAGGGGAACACTCTTACACTGTTGGTGGGAATGCAAGTTGGTGCAGTAATTTTGGAAAACAGTGTGGAGATTCCTTAAAAAATTAAAAATAGAGCTACCCTATGACCCTACAATTGCACTACTGGGTATTTACCCCAAAGATACTGATGTAGTGAAAAGAAGGGCCATCTGTACCCCAATGCTCATAGTAGCAATGGCCATGGTTGCCAAACTGTGGAAAGAGCCCAGATGCCCTTCAACAGATGAACAGATAAAGAAGATGTGGTTCACACATACAATGGAATATTACACAGCCATCAGAAGTGATAAATACCCAACTTCTGTATCAACATGGATGGGACTGGAGGAGATTATGCTGAATGAAATAAGTAGAGAAAGTCAATTATTATATGGTTTCACTTACTTGTGGAGCATAAGAAATAACATGGAGGACATTAGGAGAAGGAAAGGAAAAGTGAATCGTAGGGGGAGATGAAGATGAGAAACTCTGAGAAACAAACTGAGGGTTTTGGAGGTGGAGGGTGGAGGGATGAGTGAGCCTGGCGGTGGGTATTAAGGAGGGCACAGATTGCGTGGAACACTGGGTGTGGTACATAAACAATGAATCTTGGAACACTGAAAAAACAAAATTAAATTAAAACAAAGCAAAACAACACAAAACCAAAACCAGCCAGAATAAGCCATCCACATAAATACTCCTGTTTTAGAGGCACTTTTAGACCCAAGTAAAAATTATCATCATAATCATCAATAATGTTTACTGAACAATTGCCATGTCATAGGAATCATACTCAAAGCATTGTATTCTATTAAAGAAATATATATTTCTTTAATGATATCTTATCATTAAAGAAATGATATCATTATCATTTCTTTAAGGATAAAGAAATATTATTGTCCCCATTTTTAGCTAAAGAGAACAGAGTACAGACAGAAAAAGTAATTTTTTCAAGGTCAATTTATTTAGGCAACAACTGGTTCCTTTCTTAAAGATCAAAAACTTTACATTCAGTGCTGTTTCAGGACTGTTTCTATTATGGAATGTTCCTTCTTCAGAAAAAAAACTCAAGTTTCTCAAATCAATGGAACAGTGAGCCGGTAGACAGGATAAAGTTGAAATTTGAGGACAGTGCCACATACTCCTTTGAAATATTCTATTTGTCAGCTCTGGAATTTCCATTTGTTTCCTTTTTATCATTTGTCTTTTTTCCTACTGAAATTTCTCAACTTTTTATTCACTATGAGCATATTTTTATTAAGCATAATTATAATAGTTATTATAATAGTTATTATAATAGTTGTCTCAAAGTCACTATTAATTCCAGTATCTAGATAATTTGGGGGTTTTCTGTTTATTATCTTGAGTACTGATGACACATTCCTGTTTCTTTGTATATTGAATAATTTTGAATTATATTCTAGACATTGTGAATGTTATGTGTTGGAGTCTCTGGATTCTGTTATATTTCTCAGGAGAATAAAACATTTTTGCTTTAACAGGTTATTAACCTGGTTGGAGTCAAAGTATAAACTCTCTCTTGGATAATAGCTGAAAACTATCAGTTCTTTTATTCTAATTTATGTTGTTTGGAGTCTGTCCTACACATGTGTGGTTCAGGGGTTAGCTGGAGATTTGGGAAGGGAATTTGGGGGTTCCTCTATCTTCTTTTCATGAACACCTGCCCCAAATTTCCAGATATTGTGGATTTCACCAAGTCTATCATCTAGCTCTTCAGACCAGGAAGACTGGGTTTTCAGAGTTTTAGATACCCTCTATGGCTCTGACTGTGGACTACCCTCATTTAAAAAGAGAAAGAGAGAGAAGTGGGGGCGGGGGAGAGGGAGAGAGAAGGATGAAGAAGGAGGGAGGCAGGGAGGGAGGGAAGGACAGAAAGAGTGAGAGAGAGAAACTTACTGTTTTTCCTTTCAAGTTTTGACTCCTTAAAATCTGCCTATTTTTCCCACTCTTAATGCCTTTAGGAAGTTCGTATTTTTGTTTTGGAAGTGGAGTTTTATATTGTGGTCAGAGTTTATAATTGTTGTCCATGAGAGGTTTGTTTTGAGGGGCAGGTACCTGGCTATACCAGGACTCTCTTTGAGAATATGAACAAGTTAGACATCTTCCCTTAATAAACATAAATAAGTGCATGCAAATGAATATGCATACTCACAGATATTCAATGTAGCAGGCATATTTTTGAGAGTTAATGCATCTCTGAAAACCGTACCTATGGTAGATCTCAGGTCAAGAATCCTTGATCCTTGTGCTTGGTGCTGAGATTTACAAGTGGAGTAAGATTTGGTCCCTACCCTAACAGAGCCCTTGTTCTAGAGCAGGGATAAGCAAACTTTCTTAAAGGGCAAGAGGGTACAAATGATGGGCTTGTGGACCAGCCACATGATTTCTGTCACAAGCTCTCAACTCTGCCATTATAATGCAGAAGCAGAATCAGACATACAGAAATAATGGGTGTAAACTGTCATTCTCTAAGAGAAAAAAATGCCATAGACCCATGGACTGTAGTTTGCCAAATTTGTTCCAGAAGAGAGAGAGAGGAGAAATAAAGAGAAAAACAGTAAGGGCTTGGAGAAAGGTTAAAGAGAAATTCATAGTAATGAGGCAAGAAAGATTGTGATTATCAAGGGAGAATGCTGACAATGTGACTTTGTTTAAAAGGCCAAAGAAAATAGCACAAACCTTGTATAATCTGTTTCATCTTATTACAGCAAAGATCTAAACATCAAATAACAACCAACCAAACCTCTCCTTGGTTTATGCATAAGAGTCATCTCTTCAACAGTTCTGTAAAACTCAAACTCCACATCTAGTTGTTTGTTTGTTTTTGTTGTTAAGATATTGCTTATTTGAGAGGGAGTCAGTGAGTGTGCAAGCAAGGGGAGAGGCAGAAGCAGAGGGAGAGGAAGTGAGACTCAGTAAATTTCTTACTGAATGCGGAGCTTGATGCAGGGTTTGATCTCACAATCCTGAGATCATGACCTACGGTGAAATCAAGAGTCCGACGTTTAACTGACTGAGCCACCCAGACCGTAAATCTAGTTTTCAATGGGCTGTCATATCAGCTTCTCACTGTTCTGTAGCTATTTATGGTCTTTATTCTCTACTGGAATGTCAGTGTCTGGAGGTAGTAAGGGGGGGAGGATAGGTCATTTATTTACTCTTATGTGGCCCTACATTGAGTGTGGTAATTATTACATAGTACTAACTAAATATAGATATCTGAACAGATGATGGAGAAGAAGTTCATTTAAATCAGTATCTATGGGGCACCTGGGTGGCTCAATGGGTTAAGCATTGCCTTTGGCTCAGGTCATGATCTCAGGGTCTGGGGATGGAGCCCCTTGTAGGACTCTCTGCTCATCGGGGAGTCTGCTTCTCCCTCACTCTCCCTCTCTGCTCTCCCTCTGCTCTCCCTCTCTCTCTCAAATGGATAAATAAAATCTTTAAAAAATAAATAAGTCAGTAGCTATGAAACAGAGCTATAACCTTCTAAGAAATGTGTACATAGCGCATTGTTCACAAAGTAGGAAAAAAGTTAAAATTATGCCTAAATGAAAGGATCAGTAAAACCTCCATAGAGGAAATATAAGTCTCTTATATAGCATACTTGTTTTAATGTCAAATAATAGCCAAGCTGAAGCCTCAAGTAAGCAGGGTTTTCAGGAATGTACAACACAATCTGCAGGAAGATGACAATTTAAAAAATTTAAATGTCTAACAGAGAGGCATCCGTCAATAACACTTTAGTGATACCATTGCACAATGCAATGTCCATAAATATGTTGAAGTGAATACTCTCCTACAGGCCTTAAACTCTCATTTGACTCTGCCTTGGCAGAATAAAATACAATTTTACAATATCTGATATAAATGCATTTAGATTCTGATGACATTTTTGAATATGACTGTCAAAAAATCAAATCAGGGTGCAGAAAGTGACTTTATGTTGGTTATCTATAAAGGCGAATTAAAGTGGGGAGAAGTGGCAATTTTGTGAATAATTCAGGGATGTGAGGGAAAAATACAGTTTGAGTTCTGAATTATTTATTCAGGCCTTCTAGGTTGATCCAATCCATCATGGTCATTATTCAATTTTGCTTTTCCTGTGTAGCTGAAGGCTGTGGTGTGTCCCTTCTAGCATGATTCTAGTACATTCACAGCAAGTGGTCTGAATGGGTTTTCCCAATCTTCTTATTTGTATGTAATGATAATCCTGGTAGTAGTAAACATTTATTGAACATTTATGTGCCAATCACAGCTCTAATTACTTTGCTGTTCATTTGTTCTTCATAACAGCTCTATGAGGTAGGTATTAATATTTCCACTTTATAGATGAAGGAACAAGACCCAGAGAGCTTAAATAACTTGTACAGCTGGCAAGTAGCAGATCTTGAAGCCAAAATGCATATCTAATTCTAAAGCCTTGCTTTTATCAACTATACTATACTGAGAGCTTTAAAAAATGGGTCTGATTCAAAGACTACCTTGGTGCTGCTTTTGGTTCCCATTATATTGCTTGGTTAATAGCAACTAGAGCATAAGAGAAAAAGATGGGGGTGAATAGACAGCACGGGCTGTGGGTTCCGGCTCCTGAGAGGCTGCAGAATTACCAGCTGCAGCAGCTGCAAGTATGTGGGGACACAGCTCACTCAGTGGAAATGGGAGGGTGAAATGGCGAGGCAGGTTCATTGCCTCTCTTTTCTCTCCCCCGTGGAGGAAGATAGGATCTTCTGTTCAGTCTTTCTGCAGACGCTGTATGTGGCAAGCATCGTCTGTTGACTGTCCTTTTGCAGTGTTGGCAGCTTCCTGTGAAGTGGCCCCTGGTATGTAACACCATCCAGCCTATCACTTTGTTCTTTCCTTGTCTAGTTTTTTTTTTTTAAGATTTTATTTATTTGACACAGAGAGCGAGAGATCACAAGCAGGCAGAGAGAGGGGTGGGGGAAGCAGGCTCCCTGCTGAGCAGAGAGCCCGACATGGGGATCGATCTCAGCACCCTGAGATCATGACCTGAACCGAAGGCAGAGGCTTTAACCCACTGAGCCACCCAGGCGCCCCGCCTAGCCTCTTTTTAATCTCATCTTCACTGTCCTGGACTTACACCTCCCCAGTAAAATGCCAGCACCTTAATGGGGTGTCTCAGTGCCTTCTAAGTGGTCCTGAGCTAAAACAACAGTCAACACAACCTCCAAGTGCCAGATGCCATTCTCAGCGCTTCAGGGACACTAATTCATTTAATCCTTGCAACAACCTAGTGAGGTATTATCATCAAACCTGTTTCCATTTTACAATTAAGGAAATTAGGATATAGAAAGGTTAAGTCTTTCTAGAGGCATAAAAAACAATCTTCTCTACAGGTTTGTTGCATATGAATATATAAATGAGTAACTGGAAATTTGCTCAAGAGAAAGAAATAAGAAGGGAAATTCCACTTCTAAATTCACTGGATGCTGCTGCTTCCATTATTAGGCTACTTGGTGGAGGAAAAGTTTTCAGCCTTGGATCCAGCAAAACGCAAGGCATAGACTAAATATTCAGCATTTACTTGCTAAAATAATGCATATTTCCTAAGTCTGGGTATTTTTTTTTTAACAACGTATATAAAATATTCCTTTAAACATACAAAGACTTAAAAGAGATTGAATAACACTGCTATTGCATGGTTCCAGGAGCTCAGATTATGAGGAAAAGTAATGGTGGGGAAATTAGCATAGGCGATTCCTTGCCACACCTTTGCTTTATACAAAATAGAGCTGAGTTGCTGGATTCAAAGTCCCTTAGGGTTGCAACAATAAACAAAGAATAAAAGATCTTGCCATGAAAATCAATATGTTGTCCAGAAAAATAAACAGCCAAGAAATGAGCATTTTCTTTTCTTTTTTTTTTTTTTTTTAGTGCCTTACGAATTTTCCTTGGCATGAGCTGATCTTTTGTCAACAATCTTTGTTTCCTATTAGATGTGAATGGGCAGTGCAGTGGCCCTTATTCAAGTATTGAAAACTTTGAGAGACTTCAGGAAGCTTAAAGATTTGATGAGGACTGGAAACAAGTGACCAGGAAATGAAAGTGACACAACATTGTCAACTATTAACCCAAAGACCCAGTCTTCTAATATGGTTGTTGTCTCAGTTTTTCTCACATATTTCTGCATTTTCTTTTTTTTCCAGTTACTGCATATTTTTAAAGGAGCAAACTGTTTTCTAAATGAATTGATTTTATGTGAAAAATGGAATATCAGAATTTAGAGTAAAATTTAAATTAATCTCAGCTTATTTTACCCTAGTATAGTTTCCTGAAAATTCTTTACAGCCTGAGAGCCAAGTTTTTAAAGCATATAATTTTCCATTGCACTGTAATCAAGCATCCAACTGACAAACCACTTCTACACTTATGTCTAAGGGAAGCAATGGGTGTTTTCATTTCATCTTTGGGGAACTCTTGATACACTGTTATTTGCCAGGTGAATCTTACAGTTGTAGAGCTAGAAAATGAATGTTGATGGGGGTGATCTGTAAGTCTTTGGATAAATAGGACAAACCTCCTCATCCTTTTTGGTACCCCTGAGAAATTCCTTTCTTACTGATAAGGGCAGAAAGCAGTTATATCTCCCTCAACTGACTCCTGCAGTCTGGCCCGAGGTACCACTGTGAGGCTTATCTGGGTGAATGCAATATGCCGTAGCCCTGGTAACTGATATGGGTCTTGGCACACACCCAAATCTAAAAGCAATTGTAGTCTTCTTTAGCATTTTTCTGCTCAAGGCGACAGGAAAAGAAGATTTTTATAACCATTTGTCCATTTGGGCTTGAGTAATTTGTAATTAAAAAAATATTCAAATCTCCCATTTGGACAATTTATTTTTTGTGTGTGTTTGACTATTACCTTTCTGTGTGTTTGAATATTTTATCCAAGTTTCAAATTAATTAGCATTAAGGGATTCTAAATATTTTATTATTTTGTAATGTCTGCAGTGTCTGTAGTTATGACCCCTTTTTTCAATTCTAATGTCACTTAATTCATCTCCTTTCTTTTGTCTCTTGATCAATTTTGGCAGAGATTTGTTAATTTTATTATTCTTTGTAAAGAAATGAACTTTGGTTTTGTGGAGAGTAAAGTAACTTTGTATTGTTACTTTACATATCATTAATTTCTGCTCTCATCTTCATATATTTTTTTAAATTCTACTTTCTTTGGGATCCACTAGCTTGTTTTGTAATGTTTGAAATGGATGCTTAATACATTTATATTTAGGCTTTTTTGTTTTCTATAGTACTTGAAGTTATAGATTTCTAAGCACAACATCAGCTGCATGACATCAGTTTGGATATGCTATTATCATTCATTAAAGTTTTTTTCCAATTTAAATTATGAATTCTTATTTGACTCATTTAGAAGCATGCTTAATTTCTAGACATAAGTAGTTTCCAAATTTTCTTTTTATTACTGATTATACAATAGAAAATGAAATTTATAATTAATGTTTTAAATTTTTTATTTGTTTTATATTGCTATATGAGACTGGGGTGTGTGCATGTGTGTGTGTGCATGTGAGTGTGAGTGTGTATGTTTGTGTGTTAATGATTTAATTGTGCTCTAAAGTAAGGTTCACACTGAATTAGTTCAGTGTCCTATATGCATATATGTATAAAAACAGAGTTATTAAAATCTTCTACATTCAGTTTTTCTTTTCTAATGTTATATTTACTTACTTACTTTTCCTTTTGGCTTGCTTTTGCTATTAGTTTTTAATATAAATGATAAAAATCTCCCATTGTGATAGTGGATTCATCTAGTTCATTTTTTAACTTTTTATTTTAAAATAATTATAGATTTAGAGGAAGTTGAAAAAGAAATACAGAGAGATCTTGCCTATACTTTACCAACTTTACCCCACTGGTTATATTTTACATAACTATGATATACACTCAAAACCAAGGAAACTGACTTTCGGTGCAGTGTGCACACAGACTTGTGTCATTTAATTACATGTAGATACTAGAACATTGATTCCGTTGCATTCAAAATACAAAACAATTTTTATCACAAGCAACACCTCTCTCCTGCCACGCCCTTTATAGTGACATCTATCCCTATCCTCTGTCAACCCCTAAGCCATTTTCCATCTAAATAATTTTTCCAATTCAAGTTATGTAACTTGAATATTAAAGTACACAACTTTAAGAATGGCTTTTAAAACTCAACCTAATGCCCCTGAGATCCATCCAAATAGAGTGTATTAACTGCTTGTTTTTTATTGCTAAGTAGCACTGTATGGTACGGATATACCACATTTTGTTTAACCAAATATTCCTTCAGAATCATATTTCCAATTTTTGGCTGTTACAAATATTTGTATAGAAGGTTTTGTGTGGGCATGCAATTCATTTTTTTTTTCCTTCAGTAAACATCCAGCAGTGTAATTACTAGGTCATATGGTAAATAAATGTTTATTTTTTTAATAAATTGTCAAACTATTTTCCAGAGTGGCTGTACCTACATTTCATTCCACATGCAGTGGATGACAGATCCAATTTCTCAGTATCTTCATCAGCGTTTGAGATTGTTGGTATTTTTTTAAGCTGTTCTAAATAGAACTCTAGTTTAACAGAATAGAAGATACCTCATCATGGTCTTAAATACATTTCCCTGGTGTGCAGTGATATTGAACATCTTTTCACATGTTTATTTTCCACATGCTTCTTTGCCATTCCCTATTGTGAAATGTATCTTCATGCTTAATTATTTGTGTTCTAATTGATTGTTTGATTTTTACTGTTGGGTTTTGAGAATTCTTTGTATATTCTAGGTAAGAGTCTTTTGTCAGATATATGGATTATAAATACTTTCTCCTAGTCTATAATTTACCTTTCTTTCACCTTTATAGGCTCTTTCAGAGAACATCATTTTATTTCAATAAAATCCATTTTATTGTGTTCTTTTGTTCTTTTTGGGAACATGATTTTGTTCTTATGTCTAAGAACTCTTCAACATTCTCTAGGTCCCAGAGATTTTTTTTCATTGTTTTCCTCTAAAATTGTTTTAGTTTTAAGTTTTGCACTTATATCCCTAATCTGATTTACTTAACTTTAATATAAGATGTGAGGTTTAGCTCTAAATTCTTTTTTGCTTATAGATATCAATTTTTCTAATACTAATTTTTGAAAAGATTATCCTTCCTCTATTGAATTGCTTTTGCATCTTTGTGAATAATCAGTTGGCTGTACTTGTGTTGGTCTATTTCTGGGTTTTTATTTGATAATACTATCAATTTTTAAAATTTATTTTGAAGTTATACTGATAATTACATACACATTTGGAATTTTAGGTCTTCCTCTGTACTGATTTAAGAAAAATAATATGTATTCCCTTCTATTCTGATGTTTTTACATTAAAATCCATTTCTTTTTATATATATCAGTATAGATATTTCAACTTTGAAAAATTTCTATTTGTTCAATAAATCTTCCATTCTTTTATGTAATTTCAAACTTTCTTATGATACTTTACATTTCCTTCTTACAGACTCATAAGGACAGGATTTTTATTGATTCATTTTGACAATTTGTGTCTTTTAACTAAAGCATTTTATCCTTTTAAAACAACTAGTATTTGGGGATTTTTTTTCTATCTTATTTTGTGTTTTCTATTGTTGCACTTTTTATATATTCTATTCTTTCAGTATTTAGTATTTTCTTTTCTCATTCACTATTTCCACATAGTTGTTTGGAAATTAACCCTAATTTATGTTACTCTAGTGTATTAACAGTATACTTAAATATGAAAGCTCATCAATACTTTAATCCCCCAAAACAAAGCTTTTAGAATACTTTAACCACAATTACTCTCCATCTCAATTTATACACTACTGTTATCTATTTATTCTTGTAAAATCTTGACTTATAAAATTTTGTTGTATATGGACAATGTTTGTTTCGGTTTACCTGAATATTTACAACATTTACTAATGATTACTTCTTATTTTTTTTTAATCTTTCATCTGGGATAATTTTCCTTCTGCCCATATTGCATTTTTCTAGTCTGCTGGTGACAAATAATGTCTTTTTGTTACTTTCAAAAAAGATCCTGATTTCACTTATGCTTTTAAAGTTATTTTTATTAGAAGTGCTACCCAGAGAAATTAGACAAGAAAAATAAATGAAATGCATCAAAATTGAAAAGGAAAAAGGAATATTGTCAGTATTTGCACATGACATAGTATTACATACAGAAAACCCTAAGGACTCCATTAAAAAAGTATTAGAATAAACAAATTCAGTAAAGTTGCAGGATACAAAATTGATGCGCAAAAATCAGTGGTGTTTCTATACAATAATGATGAATGGTCAGACAGAGAAATTAAGGAAACAATCCTACTTACAACTGCATCAAAAGAATAAAATACTTTGAAATAAATTTAATCAAGGCAGTAAGAGATCAGTACACTGGAAGCTGCAAGACATTCATAAAAGAATAGAAGAGGATAAAAATAAACAGAAAGATTATCTGTGCTCATGCATTGGAAAAATTAATATTGTTTAAATGTCCATACTACCCAAAGCAACCTACAGGTACCAGCCTATCAAAACTCTGGCAGGGTGGGAGGTTGGGGGAACCAGGTGGTGGGTATTAGAGAGGGTACGGATTGCATGGAGCACTGGGTGTGGTGCAAAAATAATGAATGCTGTTATGCTGAAAATAAATAAAAAATAAATAAATTTTTAAAAAAATAATAAATAAGAAAATTTTTAAAAAACCAACTCTAATGGCACATTTCACAGAAACAGAACAAATAATCCTAAAATTTGTATGGAACCATAAAAGACCCTGAATAGGCAAAGCAATCTTGAGAAGGAAGAATAAAGCTGGAGGCATCATACTTCCTGATTTCAAGCTCTGACAATAGGCTATAGTAATAATAATTTTAAAAAGCATGATGCTGACATAAAAACAAACACATAGGAGGAGTCAAGATGGAGAAATAGCAGGCTAAGACTACTTCAGCTAGCAGGAGATCAGCTAGATATCTTATCTAAAGATTGCAAACACCTACAAATCCATCAGCAGATCGAAGAGAAGAAGAACAGCAATTCTAGAAACAGAAAAACAACCACTTTCTGAAAGGTAGGACTGGCGGAGACGTGAATCCAAAGCGACGGGAAGATAGACCCCGGGGGGAAGGGCCGGCTCCCGGCAAGCAGCGGAGCAACAGAGCACAAAATCAGGACTTTTAAAAGTCTGTTCCACTGAGGGACATCACTCCAGAGGCTAAACCGGGGCGAAGCCCACGGGGGTCAGCATGGCCTCAGGTCCTGCAGGGTCACAGAAGGATCGGGGGAGTCTGAGTGTCGCAGAGCTTACAGGTATTAGAACGGGAAAGCCGGCTACAGAGACAGAGCCGAAGTGAACTCACAGCTCGGGGTTACCTTGAACCGGTCGCAGGCTCGGTGAGCTCGGAGCACGGCCGGAGGTCAGGCAGACGGGAATTCCTGGGCGCTATTCTCTGAGAGCACACTGAGGAATGGGGCCCCGGGCTCTCGGCTCCTCCGGGCCGGAGACCAGGAGGCCGCCATTTGTATTCCCATCCTCCAGAACTCTATGGAAAGCGCTCAGGCAACAAAAGCTCCTGAAAGCAAACCCGAGCAGATTACTCAGCCAGGCCCCTGGTAAGGGTGGTGCAATTCTGCCTGGGGCAAAGACACTTGAGAATCACTACAACAGGCCCCTCCCCCAGAAGATCAACAAGAAATCCAGCCAAGACCAAGTTCACCTACCAAGGAGTGCAGTTTCAATACTAAGGAGAGCAGCAGAATTCCAGAGGAGGAGAAAGCAAAGCACGGAACTCATGGCTTTCTCCCTATGATTCTTTAGTCTTGCAGTTAATTTAATTTTTTTTTCTTTTTCATTTTTTCTCTTCCTCTGCTAAAATTTTTTTAACTTTTACCCTTTTCTTTATTAACGTTAACTAGTTTATCTAATATATATATATATATATATATATATATATATATATTATACTTTTCTTTATTTATTTTCTTTTTTTAATTCTTTTCTTTCTTTTTCTTTTTTCTTTTTTTTTTCTTTCTTTCCTTCTGAACCTCTTTTTATCCTATTTCTCCCCCCCTCACAATTTGGGATCTCTTCTGATTTGGTTAAAGCATATTTTCCTTTTAGTATTTTACTTTCTCCTTCATCTACTCTTATCTGACAAAATGACAAGACGGAAAAATTCAACACAAAAAAAAGAACAAGAGGCAGTACCGAAGGCTAGGGACCTAATCAATACAGACATTGGTAATATGTCAGATCTAGAGTTCAGAATAACAATTCTCAAGGTTCTAGCTGGGCTCGAAAAAGGCATGGAAGTTTTAGAGAAACCCTCTAGGGAGATATAAAAGCCCTTTCTGGAGAAATAAAAGAACTAAAATCTAACCAAGTTGAAATCAAAAAAAGCTATTAATGAGGTGCAATCAAAAATGGAGGCTCTCACTGCTAGGATAAATGAGGCAGAAGAAAGAATTAGCGATATAGAAGACCAAATGACAGAGAATAAAGAAGCTGAGCAAAGAGGGACAAACAGCTACTGGACCACGAGAGGAGAATTCGAGATACAAGTTACACCATAAGACGAAACAACATTAGAATAATTGGGATTCCAGAAGAAGAAGAAAGAGAGAGGGGAGCAGAAGGTATATTGGAGAGAATTATTGGGGAGAATTTCCCCAATATGGCAAAGGGAACAAGCATCAAAATTCAGGAGGTGCAGAGAACGCCCCTCAAAATCAGTAAGAATAGGTCCACACCCCGTCACCCAATAGTAAAATTTACAAGTCTTAGTGACAAAGACAAAATCCTGAAAGCGCCTGGGAAAAGAAGTCTGTAACATACAATGGTAAAAATATTAGATTGGCAGCAGACTTATCCACAGAGACCTGGCAGGCCAGAAAGAGCTGGCATGATATGTTCAGAGCACTGAACAAGAAAAACATGCAGCCAAGAATACTATATCCAGCTAGGCTATCATTGAAAATAGAAGGAGAGATTAAAAGCTTCCAGGACAAACAAAAACTGAAAGAATTTGCAAACACCAAACCAGCTCTACAGGAAATACTGAAAGGGGTCCTCTAAGCAAAGAGAGAGCCTACAAGTGGTAGATCAGAAAGGAACAGAGACAATATACAGTAACAGTCACCTTACAGGTAATACAATGGCACTAAAATCATATCTCTCAATAGTTACCCTGAATGTTAATGGGCTAAATGCCCCAATCAAAAGACACAGGGTATCAGAATGGATAAAAACCAAAACCCATCTACATGTTGCCTCCAAGAACTCATTTTAAGCCCAAAGACACCTCCAGATTTAAAGTGAGGGGGTGGAAAAGAATTACCATGCTAATGGACATCAGAAGAAAGCAGGAGCGGCAATCCTTATATCAGATCAATTAGATTTTAAGCCAAAGACTATAATAAGAGATGAGGATGGACATTATATCACACTCAAAGGGTCTGTCCAACAAGAAGATCTAACAATTTTAAATGTCTTCCCACAATGTGGGAGCAGCCAACTATATAAACCAATTAATAACAAAATCAAAGAAACACATCAACAATAATACAATAATAGTAGGGGACTTTAACACTCCCCTCACTGAAATGGACAGATCATTCAAGCAAAAGATCAACAAGGAATTAAGGGCCTTAAACGACACACTGGACCAGATGGACATCACAGATATATTCAGAACATTTCATCCCAAAGCAACAGAATACACATTCCTCTCTAGTGCACATGGAACATTCTCCAGAATAGATCCCATCCTCAGTCCTAAATCAGGACTCAACCAGTATCAAAAGATTGGGATCATTCCCTGCATATTTTCAGACCACAATGCTCTGAAGCTAGAAGTCAACCACAAGAGGACGTTTGGAAAGAACCCAAATACATAGAGACTAAACAGCATCCTTCTAAAGAATGAATGGGTCAACCAGGAAATTAAAGAAGAATTGAAAAAAATCATGGAAACAACTGATAATGAAAACACAACAGTTCAAAATCTGTGGGACACAACAAAGGCCGTCCTGAGAGGAAAATATATAGCGGTACAAGCCTTTCTCAAAAAACAAGAAAGGTCTCAAATACACAACCTAACCCTACACCTAAAGGAGCTGGAGAAAGAACAAGAAAGAAACCCTAAGCCCAGCAGGAGAAGAGAAATCATAAAGATCAGAGCAGAAATCAATGAAATAGAAACCAAAAAAACAATAGAACAAATCAACGAAACTAGGAGCTGGTTCATTGAAAGAATTAATAAAATTGATAAACCCCTGGCCCAACTTATCAAAAAGAAAAGAGAAAGGACCCAAATAAATAAAATCATGAATGAAAGAAGAGAGATCACAACTAACACCAAAGAAATACAAACTATTATAAGAACATACTATGAGCAACTCTACGCCAATAAATTTGACAATCTGGAAGAAATGGATGCATTCCTAGAAACATATAAACTACCACAACTGAACCAGGAAGAAATAGAAAGCCTGAACAGACCCATAACCAGTAAGGAGATTGAAACAGTCATTAAAAATCTAAAAACAAAAGCCCAGGGCCAGACGGCTTCCTGGGGGAATTCTACCAAACATTTAAAGAAGAACTAATTCCTATTCTCCTGAAACTGTTCCAAAAAATAGAAATGGAAGAAAAACTTCCAAATTCATTTTATGAGGCCAGCATCACCTTGATCCCAAAACCAGAGAAGGGTCCCATCAAAAAAGACAATTACAGACCAATATCCTTGATGAACACAGATGTGAAAATTCTCACCAAAATACTAGCCAATAGGATTCAACAGTACATTAAAAGGATTATTCACCACGACCAAGTGGGATTTATTCCAGGGCTGCAAGGTTGGTTCAACATCCGCAAATCAATCAATGTGATACAACACATCAATAAAAGAAAGAACAAGAACCATATGATACTCTCAATAGATGCTGAAAGAGCATTTGACAAAGTACAGCATCCCTTCCTGATTAAAACTCTTCAAAGTGTAGGGATAGAGGGCAAAGTGTAGGGATATCAAAGCCATTTATGAAAATGCCACTGCAAATATCATTCTGAATGGAGAAAAACTAAAAGCTTTTCCACTAAGGTCAGGAACATGGCAGGAATGTCCATTATCACCACTGCTATTCAACATAGTACTAGAAGTCCTAGCCTCAGCAATCAGACAACAAAAGGAAATTAAAGGCATCCAAATCGGCAAAGAAGAAGTCAAACTATCACTCTTTGCAGATGATATGATACTATATGTGGAAAACCCAAAAGACTCCACTCCAAAACTGCTAGAACTTATACAGGAATTCAGTAAAGTGTCAGGATATAAAATCAATGCACAGAAATCAGTTGCATTTCTCTATACCAACAACAAGACAGAAGAAAGATAAATTAAGGAATTACAATTGCACCCAAAACCATAAGATACCTAGGAATAAACCTAACCAAAGAGGCACAGAATCTATATTCAGAAAACTATAAAGTACTCATGAAAGAAATTGAGGAAGACACAAAAAAATGGAAAAATGTTCCATGCTGCTGGATTGGAAGAATAAATATTGTGAAAATGTCTATGCTACCTAACGGAATCTACACATTTAATGCAATTCCTATCAAAGTACCATCCATCTTTTTCAAAGAAATGGAACAAATAATTCTAAAATTTATATGGAACCAGAAAAGACCTCGAATAGCCAAAGGAATATTGAAAAAGAAAGCCAAAGTTGGTGGCATCACAATTCCAGACTTCAAGCTCTATTATAAAGCTGTCATCATCAAGACTGCATGGTACTGGCACAAAAACAGACTCATAGATCAATGGAACAGAATAGAGAGCCCAGAAATAGACCCTCAACTCTATGGTCAGCTAATTTTCGACAAAGCAGGAAAGAATGTACAATGGAAAAAAGACAGCCTCTTCAATAAATGGTGTTGGGAAAATTGGACAGCCACATGCAGAAAAATGATATTGGACCATTTCCTTACACCACACATGAAAATAGACTCAAAATGGATGAAGGGCCTCAATGTGAGAAAGGAATCCATCAAAATCCTTGAGGAGAACACAGGCAGCAACCTCTTCGACCTCAGCCGCAGCAACATCTTCCTAGGAACATCGCCAAAGGCAAGGGAAGCAAGGGCAAAAATGCACTATTGGGATTTCATCAAGATCAAAAGCTTTTGCACAGCAAAGGAAACAGTTAATAAAACCAAAAGACAACTGATAGAATGGGAGGAGATATTTGCAAACGACATATCAGATAAAGGACTAGTGTCCAAAATCTATAAAGAACTTAGCAAACTCAACACCCAAAGAACAAATAATCCAATCAAGAAATGGGCAGAGGACATGAACAGACATTTCTGCAAAGAAGAAATCCAGATGGCCAACAGACACATGAAAAAGTGCTCCATATCACTCGGCATCAGGGAAATACAAATCAAAACCACAATGAGATATCACCTCACACCTGTCAGAATGGCTAAAATCAACAAGTCAGGAAATGACAGATGCTGGCGAGGATGCAGAGAAAGGGGAACCCTCCTACACTGTTTGTTGGTGGGAATGCAAGCTGGTGCAGCCACTCTGGAAAACAGCATGGAGGTTCCTCAAAATGTTGAAAATAGAACTGCCCTATGACCCAGCAATTGCACTACTGGGTATTTACCCTAAAGATACAAACATAGTGATCCAAAGGGGCACGTGCACCCGAATGTTTATAGCAGCAATGTCCACAATAGCCAAACTATGGAAAGAACCTAGATGTCCATCAACAGATGAATGGATGAAGAAGATGTGGTATATATACACAACGGAATACTATGCAGCCATCAAAAGAAATGAAATCTTGCCATTTGCGACGACGTGGATGGAACTAGAGCGTATCATGCTTAGCGAAATAAGTCAAGCAGAGAAAGACAACTATCATATGATCCCCCTGATATGAGGAAGTGGTGATGCAACATGGGGGCTTAAGGAGATAGGAGAAGAATAGATGAAGCAAGATGGGATTGGGAGGGAGACAAACCATAACTGACTCTTGATCTCGCAAAACAAAGTGAGGGTTTCTGGGCGGAGGGAGGTTTGGGGGGGTGGGGTTATGGACATTGGGGAGGGTATGTGCTTTGGTGAGTGCTGTGAAGTGTGTAAATCTGGCTATTCATGGACCTGTATCCCTGGGGATAAAAATATATTATATGTTTATAAAAAATTAAAAATTAAAAAAATTAAAATTAAAATAAAAAAAAAACAAAAAAACACATAGATCAATAAAAATAATAGAGGACCCAGGAATGGAACCACATATAAATGGAAAAATTAGTTTATGAAAACATAGTCAAGACTATACAATGAGGAAAGGACAGCCTCTTCAATAAATGAAGTTGGAAAAACTGGACAGTCACATGCAAAAGAATGAAATTGGACCACTGTCCTATACCCTACACAAAATTTAACTCAAAATGGATTAAAGACATGAATGTAAAATGTGAAAATTAAAACTCCTGGAGGAAAATGTAGGTAATAATCTTGACATTGGTCTTGGAGATTATTTCTTCTGATTTGACACCAAAAGCAAAGGAAACAAAAGCAAAAATAACCAAGTGGGATTATATCAAACTAAAAAGCTTCTGCAAAGCATCCACAGAATAAAAAGGCAAGCTACTGAACTGGAGGACATATTTTCACATCATGTATCTATTAAGGAGTTAAGTATATAAATAATTCATACAACTCAATAGCAAACAATAAACTATTTAATCTAATGGGCAGAGATCTGAAGAGACATTTTGTTCAAAATGATGATCAGCAGGCATATGAAATGGTACTCAACATTATTAATCAACAGGAAATGAAAATTTAACCACAATGAGGTATCACTGCACACTATTCGTGGTTATTATCAAAAGGACAAGGAGGAACAAGTGTTGGTGAGGATGTGGAGAAAAGGGAACTTTGGGCACTGTCGGTACGAATGTAAACTGGCATACCACTATGGAAAAGAGTATGGAGTTTCCTCAAAAAATGAAAAATAGTGCTCCAATTCAAGATGATAATGTAAGAGAAACCTGAAATCTCCTCCACGCACATACTAAATCTACAGCTACACAAGGAACAATTTCCTCTGAAAAAGTCCTACAAACAGGCTAAGTGACTCCTATATATTGTTTGAATGAGAGAAGACACACATCACAGTGATAGGGAAGGCTAGGGCACAATATTGCCATAATGCCCACCTCCACAGGACAAGATGCCTCACAGTCAGGACGGAACTCGAATGCCAGATCTTCTCCCTAAGGAGTGAAGAGTTTGACCCCTCATGAGGCATCCCCAATTTTTAAGATGTGCACAGAAGAGACAAGCCCCTAAAACTTCTAGCTTTGACAAGAAATGGGGCCAACATTCATAAGACCCACAAAGCTAAAACAATCTGAGAAATGGCAAATTAAAGGGCTTGAGTGCTTGGACTCACCCAGCCTGGGGCCCAGCCCAGAAGTAACCATCTAGAGGTACCAAGACTTTGTGTGAGAGAGCCTCACTTGGTATCTTATAGCTTTAGGCAGAGGGGCAGGCTTTATGTCTGGCAAACATCCAGGCATGCTCTCAGTGAATGTAGGCTGGTTCATGCCATCTTTGTGCTTTCCCTCTGCCTTGATACCGCTCACTTGTATCTACCAGATGGGAGCTTATACATTTGTCTGGAACCCTGATTTTTCAACCAGTTCCCAGTGGACATTCTAAATCACCTGGCACTCGTGAGCAGCAGGGCTTATACTTATGGTACCCTAAGATTGTATATATTTGCATACATTAAAAGTTGTGCCTGAAGGTCTGATTCTAATCACCCTGATCTAGGTGTTGACTGAGATCCTCCCCTTTGGGACACTGACAGGTCTTGACGTACCCTCAACTCCTAGGAGTCACTAAAAATAAAATAATTTTCTTGGACAATCACAAAGGTTTGAGAGAAAACTGAAAGCTAGGGCAAGTCTGAACAGTAAGGTTCACCACCTACATAAGGCTACTCTTTCAAGACTAACAGAAGTAACTATTTTACCTAATGCATAGAAACCAACACAGAGTCAAGTGACACAAATAAACCAAGTAATTAATTCTGAACAGAACAACAAGATAAAACCTCAGGAAAAGACCTTAATTAAATGGAAATAAGCACTTTACCTGATGGTTAAGGGTAAGCCCCACTGCTCACCAAACTCAGGATAAGAAATGATGAACACAGTAAGAACTGCAGCAAAAGAGAAAATGTAAGAAAGTACCAAACAGAAGTCACAGAGCTATAGAATACAATAACTGAACTGAAAAATACATTAAAAGGCTTCAACAGGAGACTAAATGAGGCAGAAAAAAGGATCAGTGAATGCAAGGACAGGGCAGTGGAACTCACCCAATCAAAGCAGGGGAAAAAAGTGAAAAAGAAAGTGAAGATAGGTTAAGACACTTACAGGACAATATCAAGTGGACTAATGCTGACATTATAGTGAACCAGAAGGAGAAGAGAGAAGAAAAGGGGCAGAAAAGTCATTTAAAGAAATAATGACAGATAACTTCCTGAAATCAGAGGAGGAAAAAGACAACCAGATCTAGGAAGCCCAGAATGTTTCAAATAAGATGAATCCCAAGATACCAGAACAACATATAATTAAAATGTCAAAAGTTAAATGAGAGACTCTAAAAAGCAACAAGAGTAAAACAACTTGATAATGCAAGAAAGCATCCATAAGGCTGTCTGCAGAGTTTTCAGCAGAAACTTTATAGGCCAGAAAGGAAAGTCATGATTATACAAAATGCAGAAGGAAAAAAAATTCCAACAAATAATGCTCTTTCCAGCAATGTTGTCATCTAGAATTGAAGGAGAGAGAGTTTTTCAGATAAGCAAAACCTTAGAAAGGTCATCAACACTACTGACATTACAAGAAATGTTAAAGGGACTTCTTGAAGCTGAAAAAGAAAAGGTACTGGCTACTTACAGGAACACATGGAAATATAAATCTCAGTGGTATAAGTAAACATATAGTAAAGATAGTGATTCATCTCTTACAATGCTAGCATCAAGGTTAAAAGACAAAATTAGTAAAAATAACCTTAACTACAAAATTAGTTAAGGGATACACAAGATAAAATTTGACATCAGAAAGAAACTAGGGTGGAAAAGAGTAGAAATGTGGAAATGTGGAGCTTTAGAAAGTGTTTATACTTTTTTTGGAATCAACTTAAAATAGACATAAATTGTTAAATGTAAGCCTCACAGTGACCCCAAAGCATAACCTAGAGTCGATACAAAAATATAAAGAGAAAGAAATCTAAGCACTAAAGATGGTCATTAATTCACAAAGGAAGGCAGCAAGAAAGGAATAAAGAACAGCCAGAAAACATTTAACAAAATAGCTATCAGTACATATCAATAATTACTTTAAATTTGAATGAACTAAATCTTCCATGCCGTGGAGTGGCTGAATGGCTTAAAAAAGAAAAAAAAAAAAGCTGTCTATATGGTGCCTATAAGAGTCTTACTTCACAAGGGCAAAAATGAACTATTGGGACTTCATCAAGATCAAAAACTTTTGCACAACAAAGGAAACACTCAACAAAACCAAAAGACAACTGACAGAATGGGAGAAGGTATTTGCAAATAACATATCAGATAAAGGGCTAGTATCCAAAATCTGTAAAGAACTTATCAAACTCAATACTCAAAGAACAAATAATCTAATCAGGAAATGGGCAGAAGACTTAAACAGACATTTCTGCAAATAAGTCATCTAAATGGCCAAGAGACACGTGAAAAAGTGCTCAACATCACTCTCCATCATAACCACAGTGAGATACCACCTCACACCAGTCAGAATGGCTAAGATTAACAAGTCAGGAAACAACAGATGAGGATGCAGAAAAAAGGGAACCCTCCTACACTGTTGGTGGGAATGCAAGCTGTTGCAGCCACTTTGGAAAACAGCATGGAGGTTCCTCAGAAAGTTGAAAATAGAGCTGCCTTATGACCCAGCAATTACACTTCTGAGTATTTACCCTAATGATATAAATGTAGTGATCTGATGGGGCACATGTACCTCAATGTTTACAGCAGCAATGTCCACAATAGCCAAACTATGAAAAGAACCTAGATGTCCATCAAGAGATGAATGGATAAAGAAGATGTTGTGTATATATATATATATATGCAATGGAATACTATGAAGCCATCAAAAAACCCAAAATCTTATACACACCATACACAAAGATAAACTCGAAATGTATGAAAGACCTCAATGTGAGGCAAGAATCTATCAAAATCCTAGAGGAGAATATAGGTAGTAACCTCTTCGACATTGGCCACAGCAACTTCTTTCAAGACTTGTCTCTAAGGGCAAAGGAAACAAAAGCAAAAATGAACTTTTGGGACTTCATCAAGATCAAAATCTTCTGCACAGCAAAGGAAACAGTCAACAAAACAAAGAGGCAATCCATAAAATGGGAGAAGATATTCGCAAATGACACTACAGACAAAGAGCTGATATCCAAGATTTATAAAGAACTCTTCAAACTCAACACACACAAAACAGATAATCACATCAAAAAATGAGTAGAAGACATGAACAGACACTTCTCCAAAGAAGACATACAAATGGCTAGCAGACACATGAAAAAGTGTTCATCACCTCTAGCCACCAAATCAAAACCACATTGAGATACTACCTTACACCAGTTAGAATGGCCAAAATTAACAATACCATAAACAACAAGTATTGGAGAGGATGTGGAGAAAGGGGAACATTCTTACACTGCAATGACATGGATGGAACTAGAGGGAATTATGCTAAGTGAAATAAGTCAATCAGAGAAAGACAATTATCATGTGATCTCTCTGATAAGAGGAATTTGAGAGGCAGGACAGGGGATTGTGGGTGGTAGGGAAAGAAAAAATGAAACAAGATGGGATCGGGAGGGAGAAAAACCATAAGAGACTCTTAATCTGAAGAAACAAACTAGGGGTGCTGGGGGATGTGGTGGGAGGGATAGGGTGGCTGGGTCATGGACATTAATGAGGGTAAGTGCTATGGTGAGTGCTGTGAATTGTGTAAGACTATGATTCACAGACCTGTACCCCTGAAGCAAATAATACATTATATGTTAATAAAATTATAAAAATTAAATAAATAAATAAAAATAAGAGACTTCCTTCAGATGTAACACATACAGACAGAAAATTAAGGGATGGATAAAGATATTCCATATAAATGGGAACTAAAAAATGCTTAAGTACTCTGCTTATAATAGACTGAAACGAAGACTGTTAATAATAAAGAAAGGCATTATAGGGACTCCTGGGTGGCTCAGTGGGTTAAGCCTCTGCCTTCAGCTCAGGTCATTATCTCACGGTCCTGGGATCGAGCCCCACATTGGGCTCTCTGCTCAGCAGGGAGCCTGCTTCCCCTCTATCACTCTGCCTGCCTCTCTGCCTACTTGTGATCTCTGTATGTCAAAAAATAAAATCTTTAAAAAAAAAAGAAAGGCATTACAATATGAAAAAGGATCCAATCTAACAAGAATATATAACATTTATAAATATTTACATACCCAGCACAGGAGCACAGAAATATATATGGTAAACATTAACAGAACTCAAGTGAGAAATAGACAGCAATACATTAATAGTGGGGGACTTTAATATCACACCTGTGTCAATAGATAGATTATCCAAACAGAAAATCATTAAGGAAACATCAATCTTAAATTACATGTTCAACCACATGGATTTAACGCATAAATGTAAGGCATTCTTTCCAAAAGCAACAGAATATATGTTCTTTCAATATGTTAGGCCACAAAACAAGCCTTTTAAACTGAAGAACACTGAAATCATATCAAGAATTTTTTACTTCATCAAAATCAAAAGCTTCTGCACAGCAAAGGAAACAGTCAACAAAACAAAGAGGCAACCCACAGAATGGGGGAAGATATTTGCAAATGACAGTACAGACAAAAGGTTGATATCCAGGATCTATAAAGAACTTCTCAAACTCAACACACACAAAACAGACAATCATATCAAAAAATGGGCAGAAGATATGAACAGACACTTCTCCAATGAAGACATACAAATGTCTATCAGACACATGAAGAAATGTTCATCATCACTAGCCATCAGGGAGATTCAAATTAAAACCACATTGAGATACCACCTTACACCAGTTAGAATGGCCAAAATTAGCAAGACAGGAAACAACATGTGTTGGAGGGGATGTGGAGAAAGGGGAACCCTCTTACACTGTTGGTGGGAATGCAAGTTGGTGCAGCCACTTTGGAGAGCAGTGTGGAGATTCCTCAAGAAATTAAAAATAGAGCTTCCCTAAGACCCTGCAATTGCACTACTGGGTATTTACCTCAAAGATACAGATGTAGTGAAAAGAAGGGCCATCTGTACCCCAGTGTTTATAGCAGCAATGGCCATGGTCGCCAAACTGTGGAAAGAACAAAGATGCCCTTCAACGGACGAATGGAGAAGGAAGATGTGGTCCATATACACTATGGAGTATTATGCCTCCATCAGAAAGGATGAATACCCAACTTCTGTAGCAACATGGATGGGACTGGAAGAGATTATGCTGAGTGAAATAAGTCAAGCAGAGAAAGTCAATTATCATATGGTTTCACTTATTTATGGAGCATAACAAATAGCATGGAGGACATGCGGATTTAGAGAGGAGAAGGGAGTTGAGGGAAATTGGAAGGGGAGGTGAACTAAGAGAGACTATGGACTCTGGAAAACAATCTGAGGGTTTTGAAGGCACAGGGGGTGGGAGGTTGGGGGAACCAGGTGGTGGGTATTGGAGAGGGCACGGATTGCATGGAGCACTGGGTGTGGTGCAAAAACAATGAATACTGTTAAGCTAAAAATAAATTTAAAAAATTAAAAAAAATAAAAATTTTTTTAAAAATAAAATTTTTTACAACCACAATAGTATGTAACTAGATATGAATTACAAGAAAAAACTGCAAAATGCACAAATATGTAGAGATTAAACAATATGCTAGTGAACAAGCAATGGTCAAAGAATAATCAAAAGAAAAAATTTTTGGAAATTCTTTGAAAACTAATTTCCCATGAAAATAGAATACAATATTCCAAAAGTTATGGGATGCAATGAAAGAAGTTTTAGTATAGGCATTCACACTGATAAGTGCATACCTGAAGAAATAAGAAAGATCTCAAATAAACAACCTAACCTTACACTCACGGAACCAGATCGAAGAACAAATAAATTCCAAGTTCAGCTGAAGAAAGTAGCAAAATCAAAGCCAGATTAAATGAATTAGGGAGTAGGAAAACAATAGAACAGATTAATAAAGCTAGTAGTTGGTTCTTTGAAAAGACAAAGTTGGGCGCCTGGGTGGCTCAGTGGGTTAAGCTGCTGCCTTCAGCTCAGGTCATGATCTCAAGATCCTGGGATCGAGTCCCGCATCGGGCTCTCTGCTCAGCAGGGAGCCTGCTTCCCTTTCTCTCTCTCTGCCTGCCTCTCTGCCTACTGTGATCTCGCTCTGTCAAATAAATAAATAAAATCTTTAAAATTAAAAAAAAAAAAAAAAGAAAAGACAAAGTTGACAAACCTTAGATAAGCTCACCAAGAAAAAAATAGAGAGGACTCAAAATCCAAAATCAAAGAGGAAACATTACAACTGATACTACAAAAATACAAAGGATCAATAAGACTCCTTTGAATACTTATATGCCAACAAATTTGACAACCTAGCATAAATGAGTAAATTCCTAGAAATATATTCATCATGATTCAGTCTTGGTAGACTGAATCATGATGAACACAAAATCTGAGCAAGCAAATTATTAGCAAGGAGATTGAGTCAATAATCAAAAACCTCATAAGCTAAAGTCCAGGACCAGATGGCTTCACTGGTGTGTCCTACACTAGGCATTCAAAGATTACCAATTATTCTTAACTCTTCCAAAAGAGGAGAGGAGAGAACTTTTACAAACACCTTTCACAAGGCCAAGATTACCATGATAATAAAACTAGACAAGGATGCCACAAGAGATGAAAATTTTAGGTCAATATCCCTGATGAGCAGAGATGCCAAAATCTCCAACTAAATACCACCAAATCAAATTCAGCAATACTTCAAAAGTCAACCAATTTGATACAGCATTTTAACAAAATGAGAGTAAAAAGTTACATGATTACTTCAAGACATGAAAAAAAAGCATTTGAAAAAATTGAACATTGATTTATGGTAAGAACTCTCAACAAAGGGCTATAAAGAGAATGCACCTCGAAATCATAAAAGCCATCTATGACAAATCTACAACAAACATGGTTCTTAGTGATCAAAAGCTGAAAGATGGGGGCGCCTGGGTGGCTCAGTGGGTTAAAGCCTCTGCCTTCGGCTCAGGTCATGATCCCAGGGTCCTGGGATCGAGCCCCACATTGGGCTCTCTGCTCCACAGGGAGTCTGCTTCCTCTTTCTCTCTCTCTGCCTGCCTCTCTGCCTACTTGTGATCTCTGTCTGTCAAATAAATAAATAAAATCTTAAAAAAAAAAAAAAAGCTGAAAGTATTTTTTTTTTTTAAGACTGGGAATATGATAAAATATGTGCACTTTTGGTATTTTTATTCAACACAGTGTTGAAAATACCAACCAGAACAGCCAGAGGTGAAAAAGAAAAGAAATACAAGGTATTCAAATTGGAAAGGAAGAAATAAAGCTGTCACTATTTGCACATGACATGATACTATATACAGACTAAAGACTCCATCAAAAATCTGTTAAAAATAAGCAAATTCAGTAAACTTACAAGATACAAAATCAGTATCAAAAATCTCCTGGATTTTTTTACACTAATATAATGATCTCTCATAAGGAGAAATTAATGTGTCTGGAGCTAGAAGATCTTAGGCTAAGCTAAATTAGTCAGAGAAAGATAAATACCATATGATTTCACTCATATGTGGATTTTAAGAAACAAAATGCGTGAACATAGGAGAAGGGAAGGAAAAATAAAATAAGATGAAAATTGAGAGTGAGGCATATCATAAGAGACACTGAACTTTAATTGAGGGTTGCTGGAGGGCAGCTGGGTCAGGGGAAGGGATAATTGGGTGATGGGCATTAAGGAAGGCACTTGATGTAATGAGCACTGGGTGTTACATGCAACTGATGAACTACTAAATTTTACCTCTGAAACTAATAAAAAATAAAATTTTAAAAAAGAGAAATTAAGAAAATCATTCATTCATAGTTACATCAAAGAAGAATTCCTAGGAATAAATTTAACCAAGGAAGTGAAAGACCTATACACTGAAAACTATTAAAAAATTAGTGAAAGAAATTGAAGACACAAATAAATGGAAGGTATTCCATCCTCATAGACAGGAAGAATTAATACTGTTAAAATGTTCATACTATCC
Organism: Mustela erminea; assembly: GCF_009829155.1. Taxonomy (NCBI): domain Eukaryota; kingdom Metazoa; phylum Chordata; class Mammalia; order Carnivora; family Mustelidae; genus Mustela; species Mustela erminea. The sequence continues at coordinate 48,122,442 of NC_045614.1, forward strand.
AAAGCATCCTAAAGATCCAGTGCAATGTCTATCAAAATGGCAGTGACTTTTTTTTATAGAAAGAGAGCAAAGAATCCTAAAGTTTGTGTGAAATCACAAAAAACTCTGAACAGTCAAATCAATCTTGAAAAACAGAAGAGCAAACCTGGAGGCATCATGGTCCTTGATTTCAAACTATATTACAAAGCTAATAATAAAAAAAATTACAGTAGTGGCATAAAAACATATAGATCTATATACAGAATGGAAAGCCCAGAAATAAATTGACACATATTCAGTCAATTATTTATGAAAAGCAGCCAAGAATATAAAATGAGGAAAGGAAAGTCTCTTCAATAAATGGTGTTGGAAAAATTGGACAGCCATATGCAAAAGGATGAAACTGGAACACTATCTTACACCATACACAAAAATTAACTCCAAATAGATTAAAGATATGAATGCAAAATGTGAAACATGAAATTCCTAAAAGAAAATATAGGTGGCCAGCTCTGTGACTTTGGTGTTGGTAATGTTTTTGGACCTGCCCCCAAAACAAAGGAAACAAAAGCACAAATAAACAAGTCGGACTACATCAAACTAAAAAGCTTTTGCATAGCACATGAAACCATCAGTGAAATGAAAAGGTAACCTACTGAATGAGAGAAAATATTTGCAGTCTTATAGAGATGGTCCCCAACTTATGATGGTAGCAGATATCCAAAGAAAACAAAATCTCTAACTTGAAAGATAGCTGTACTCTCATGTTCATAGGAGTATTACTTATAATAGCCAAGATATAGAAAAAATCTAAGTGTTCAGTAATGGATAATGGATAAAGAAAATGTGGTATATACAATGGAATATTATACAGCCATCAAAGAACAAAATGTCACCCTTTGCAACATATGGGTAGACCTTGAAAGCATGATGTTAAATGAAAAAAGTCAGACAGAATAAGGTAAATACTATATTACCTCATCTGTGAATCAAAACAAAAACAAACAAACAAACAAAACCAATAATTAAAGAAGCAAACAAACAAAAAAACCCACCCCAAGCTCATGGTTGAACAGATCGGTGGTTACTACAGGCAGGGACTGGGGTTGGAGGAAATCAGTCAAGACATTAAAAAGTACTAACTTCCAGCTATAAATAAACTAAGTCATGGAGATATAATATATAGCATGGGACCAAAGTAAATAATAGTGAATTACATGTTTAAAAGTTAAGAGAGTAGACCTTAAAGTCTTCGCCCCCCCCAAAACACACACTAAAAAATCTGCAACTACATATGGTGATGGATGTGAACTGGAGTTATGCTTACCATTTTGAAGTATATACTAATATTGAACCATTAAGTTGTATACTTGAAATATCAAATACCTCTAAATTTAAAAAAAAAACAACTTCTTTTTTTTGATGGAGCATACTATTCTAAATTAAATTAATTACTCTCTAAGCACATGGGAGATATATTTCACTCCTGGCTTCTGTTGTTTTTAAGATGCCAGTTTCCAGTTCAAGCATCATTCATATGAAAGTAATGTCTCTGTGCTTATTTTTAGGTTCATCTCATCTCTCTTTCCCACATACTCACCATGACGTGTATAGAAGTGGGCCTGTTTTTATTATTTCTTTCATTTTTGTCACTGTGGAATTAATAAGTGGCCTTCCATCTGTTATGAAAATTTCTTTGCTGTCATATCTTCAAATATTATGTTTTCATTATTTTTTCTCACATCTACTTTTGGAACTCTGGTTAAATGTAATTTATTTATTTCAATTCATTTTTGGTCCTATTTTTAATTATAATTATTTTTTTTTCTATCACTACGTGTTTTATTTGGTTCTCTGTTTTTCCTCCAAAACTGCTTAATCTTTTTGAGGTCTCTTGTTCTCATACTTTTAATTTCTTGTTTCTTTTAGCAGATTCATCATTTTCTTTTATAATCTACATTTTATAAGTCAAACACAGATTTTATTTATTGGTCTATTTCTGCTGCTTTTGCTCTGGTGCCATATTTTGTGTTCTGTGATTTTATATCTTCGTGAGCATTTTTGAAGCCTTATTTAAAAGTGAATTCTCCTATAAAGAATTTGCTTTTGTCTAGTCCAGGTATAATGGCGGGGCACCAATATCCTGGAAAAACTTTAAATTTTAGTCTTAAGGATTTTAGGGTCAAGGAAGAGGTACAAATTGGACTTCAAATTCATTGGTACTACATTTTAAGATGGGCAGTTTTCTTTGAAGTCCCCTGCAGAGTTAGGTTTACTTCTCATTTACCCTAAAATGAGAATTCCAGCTTAATAGAGTAGGGTCCTAATAGATTCTACCCCCCTCCCTCGGCTATTTGGCTATGGCTTACTCCATCCTGCGTCCTCAGAGGATGTGACAGTTGAAGCTCAGGTTCACCAAGTTCAACAAATACTCTCAAGTTTAAAGCCAACATTAGTCCCTGCTTTCAGTTTTTAGTCTTACGTATTTCTTACTTTGTTTTGGCTTATTGATACCTTTAAGCAGAGAGATTTAGAAAATCTCCTTCACACACTATACAAAAACTGGAAACAATCCAAGTATCTATCGAGAGAGGAAGGAATAAATTGTATTGCATTCATATAATATATTACACTGCAGCAATAAAAACATACACCAAGTGATTACACAATATAGATGAATCTCACATTTTGTTGAGTGAAAAAAAAAAGCATATTACATAATTCCACTTATGACACCAAGAGCAGACAAAAGAAAACAGTGTTAATAGCCACATCATTGGCTATTATGACTTGGTGGTTGTGGGCTGGGGTTGATTAGATAGGGCCATGAAGAAAATCTCTGCAGCTCTGGAGATGTTCCAGACCTTGATTTGATGGTGGTTACAGAGGTATTAAAAACTCAGCTAGCTGTACACTCAGGATTAGTGCACTTTATATGCATTCATGTATATATGTTATACCTCAATAAAGTAAAAGAAAAATTACCTCCAATTTTAGTTGGTTTGGCCACAGTACCTCATCTGCCTTACTAGTGCAAATTAAAAGCCAAGTGCTTTACAAATATAAGGGATTTATATTCATTACCTACATTGCCAGTCTGAAGTAGAAGATGGGACAATTATTTAGAGAAAGCAATGAGAACATAAAATTACCACTTCTCCCTTTTTGGCAATAGAATTTTAATTTTTTTATCTTAACAACTCCTCATTTCATTTTGCTTTTATAGTCAGTATCTGAATGAGTGGAAACGTCTCATTGAGAAAATGTTTTAAGTATTAAGTAATATAATTGCAGATATAATTCCTAAAGGTATAGTAAAGCTATCATTTTGTAACAAGTCTTGAAAACGAATGTACTTTTAATTCTTTAATGAATGCTACCACGAAGACCACAGGCGATTAGATCTGAAGGAATGTGATTAATTTTTCTAATGCTTCATTTCTAGATACCTGTATCCTTTCTACTACTGCACATTCAAGGTACTTTTTTCATGTTTAAGTGCAACTCATCTAGAAACTACATTTCTGTATAGCAGTTTATTAATAAAGAAGATTTATTTTATTAGCAAAAGGAAAGGACTAGTTAAATCCATATATTTACTTATTTAATAGCCATTGTTTACACATTAGCTAACAGGATCATTAATTTTTTTTTGCAAATGAAGAACATGAAGTGGGTAACAAATTATAGATGACGCAAGATGCTTATCTTCAGCATAGTGAAGCTTGCAACTAGCGGTTTACAGATGGAACGAGCCATGTATGTTACATATCTCTGTTTCCCTTGCTAGGTTTACCTAACTGCCTAACATACAATAGGATCTCAGTAATGTCTGCCAAGTAAATAAAGAATAATGATAGCCAACCCTTTAACATATATATTTTTAAAATTATGTCCCCAACCTTTAGTGGTCTCAAATAAGTTTCACGTAATATAATGGGAAAAAAATTATAACAATTATTTTTACGGATGAATATGAGCATGTATGGTTACCATTTTTTAAAAGCAAAATGCTGCAGGGTATATAAGGGAATACTTATGTGCAAGGAAACAAATTGTTAAGCACTTGATTCTTAAGCATTAACAACTGAAATCAACAAATGTTCACTACAGACATTTTTTATATGGCATTCAGCTGAACGTGGGCATTCCCACAACACAGAAGACGTCAGTTCAGTCTACTTGGGAGCTGAGCCCCTTTATAGTAAGTGGTCCCAAACAGTTTTGGGATGATGCTGTAAGGGGATCTTAGGACAAAAAAATGGGTCTCTTTGACTTAACAACTGAATGACTATAATAGCTGCCAAGGAATCCTACAAAAGTGTTAGGTGTGGTAGCTAGTACTTTTGGGTAATTTGTTTGCTTTTATTTGGTTATTTCCGCACATTACTCCAATAAAGCAGGGTTACACATAGTGTTTTGTTACATAATTTGTTCATATTCCTTTGATTTTCCTAACATCAAAATGAATAAGATACCTACCAGTTTGGAACTTAGACGCGCTGCTTCTGCTGTACTATAAGGACCAACTCTGTTTGAAGAGACATGCTGAATGACCTTTTGTAAGGAATAATTTCTATACACCTTTTCATCACCTAATAATGGTGATGATATTACTGACCTCACAGAGACCTCACAGAGTAGCTATTCTAAATGAACAAGATTATACTCTATTTCAAGTGCCTTATACTTTGCCTGGAACATAAAAAATACTCAATAAACATTATCTATCTTCATTATTGTCTTCTTCATCATCTTTTATATTATCATTAATATTTTGGCTAAAAGTCTAGACTTTGGAATGAGATCTTGTCCTGGATCTGTCACTTGAGAGATACATAACCTTAAAAAAAAAAGACTTCCTGGGGCACCTGGGTGGCTCAGTGGGTTAAGCCTCTGTCTTCGGCTCGGGTCATGATCCCAGGGTCCTGGGATCGAGCCCCGTATCGGGTTCTCTGCTCCTCTGGGAGCCTGCTTCCTCCTCTCTCTCTCTGCCTGCCTCTCTGCCTACTTGTGACCTCTGTCAGATAAATAAATAAAATCTTAAAAAAAAAAAAAAAAGAATTCGTATTTCTCATCCTCAGCTTTTCTATCTTCAAACTGGGAATAAAAAAGAGCCCGTAATGCATTTAGTTGCTACAGTAATTAACTGAGAGGATAGAGGTCATGACTTTAGGGCAGTGCCTACCACACAGTAAATACCCGATCAATGTAAGTGATGATGATGATGATGATAATGCCATCTCTCTATAAGAAAGTCAGTATCTCAAAAGCAGATTATTCATCTCCATAGTATGGTTCATCTCTGAATTCATGGGCCAGACATTGAAGAAGAGATACAGAAGGGGATGAAATGCCAGAGAACCTGGTGTGTCATGGGGGTACTTCCAGATCAAGAAAACAAGTGGAGAAGATGAGAGGGAGAGTTTGATTTGATGAAAAAGGACCTTGAAGAGGGTTTACATATTACTTTTTGTAGTCCAAGGAAACTCTGTAGTATCCTTCACAGAGCAGTTTTACCAAATCAGCCAGGCTTAGAAAACATTAGTGATGGAGGGACTTAATCACAGCTCCTTGGAAAAACATGCCAATGATTCAAGATCTCTATCAGGCCATTATATTCAAGACTAACTTTGCTAGAATTACCTGGCTATTTGCCTTAGTATCTAATTCAAAGTGCCTTCACTCTTATTTTAAGATTTTATTTATTTATTTTAGAGAGAGAATGTGTGTGTGAGAGTGTGAGTTGGAAGGGCAGAGGGTGAGGGAGAGAATCTCAAGCAGACTCCCCACTCAGTGTAGAGCCTGACATAGGGCTTCATCTCACAATCCTGGGATCATGACCTGAACAGAAACCAAGAGTTGGATGCCAAACCAACTGGGGCACCCAGGTGCCCTTAAAATGCCCTCATTCTTAATGATGCCCCTGTGAACCGGCTTAAGTGTACTTAAAGCTGCCAAAATGGTGGCACCAAGGACTCTGCCTAAAGTAGCTAAAATGCAGCAGGGAACAAAGATATGTTTGTGGATTGCTTTTGTCTTAGAGTCCTGAGGCTTTCATTGTCATAGCAAAGAACAATTTATAGAATTTACCGGTTGTCCTTTTTGCTTACATTCTCAGCTTAGAGATATTTCCTAACAACAAATGCCTCCAGGTCTTTGTCTTTATGACAAAACGCCTTCTTATGGCCCTTATCATTCTCCTGTCTCCCATTCCTCCAAGTCCTCCTTAATCTTACAGTCACTCCACTTACCTTGTTTGATAGCAGATGGCCTGTAAACAATTTCAGTGGTATGGCCATCAGATAACACCTGTCTTCCACCCAAACATACAAGAATAAACTCTCTAGGATAGTGAGAAAGGAGAGGAGAGATTTGCTGTTGGAGGCCTGAATTCTCTTATCTCTTCAAGAGCTTACCCTGATTTAGAGAATTCTCCCGCTCCTTGCTATCACTTACATATTCTCATGTCACAAAAGCAAATCTGGAAAAAAGACATGCTAACCAGGGCTTCTTACTATCCTGTGTAGCTGGTGTTATTGAAGAAATTAAATCAGTTGGAAAATGAGTGGAGAGAGACAGTAATTCTGCATCTCCTGAAAGCATTGTTCATCCTAGGCGCTTTTTTATGGGGGGAAAATAGGTTACGCAAATTAAAGAAGTAAAACACATTTTTCCCCTTTTTACTACTTGACTGCTGAATGCTTTACAGCTTTGTAATTTGGAAAGAGTGGTTCAACTCCTTTTGTGCCTTACTTTATCATGCTATATAATTACATCTGTTAAAGCCCAGGATCTATTTTGCTTTTCATGCACGCATACAGTACATCATCACAAGTAACATTTCTTTTTGATGTTGTCGGTTGCTTAGCACATTCATTTGTATTTTTTCCCCTATTAGCACCAATCCCAGTAATCAGTTTTAAAAAGCATCTTCTCATTGTGACTTGCCTTACTTTCATAAAGAAATGATGGTTGCAAAAGATAAATTGTAAAGTCTGTATGCAGAAGTTTCAAACCATTTATTTTTCTTCCTTCCTCCCTCCCCTTTACCCTTCATCTAAGTTCTTTTGTCTGCCACGTGTTAGTTCATTTTATACATATTCAATTTGAATTAGTGGCCCAAATTTTGAAATTGGGAAATTTCATTTGCGGCTGAGTGGAAAGGGCTCTTTAGATGGGGGTGATGGGGCAGATGGGGCCCAATACTCCATTTTAAATAGTTCCTTTCCTTCCTTATAAGCTCCTGGACACCTTACTTGGTTAATTCATACTCCTTGCCTGAATTGTGAGGGCATTTGAGGTCATGAGCTCTAAATGTTGAAGGGAAAGTCGTTACTCCTTTGTTTTTGCTTCAAGTTGAGGAACCTTCATACATCCTACTGATCTCTAAGGGGTTAAACCCATCAGACAGGCTTCATGCTTTCCTTAACATCCTGTGGTTCAACGTTATGTTGAAATCATGGCACTCCTGCTCTGTAACCAGGAGGATGAATTACCTGGCACTTTTGGAAGACAATATACATGATTACAGACTTACAACTCTGGTTGTGTTTGGTCTCTTTGGCACAAATATCCTATTCCCAGGATCCTAAAGCCTGATGTAAAAAAACGAAAATATACAAAATATACAGGTAGAAGGATATTCATTGAAATGTCTGTAACAGCCAGGAAAGTTTTAAAATGTTAATAGGAAGACTGTGTTAAAACACGAAAAACATGTTAAGGGAAAAAGGGCAAAAGCAAAATGGCACACACACTATTACAACAACTAAGCCTCTAGGGATATATGAAAATATATAATGGCCAGGTTAAACTTTAGGAAAGTAATTTCTTTTTTTCTCCTTCTTCCCCTCAAGACATATAAAGTGCTGTGTGTAAATGAAATCACTAAATAATTATCAAGCCTACCAATTTCTTCTCCCTTTGAACATGGAGATATAATTGACTTTCATCAAGAAAAAATGTCTGGAGATCTAGATGCAACAAATATCTTTAAGAAAACTGAAAACTTCAGTGAGGGGAAGATGCTAAAGCTTTCTCAATCTTGCTCACCAAATCCAAACAAGCTGATTGGTGAGTGTGGCCTCTCTTATCCAGTAAGTCTTGCCAAACTGTGGAAAGAACCAAGATGCCCTTCAATGGACGAATGGATAAGGAAGATGTGGTCCATATACACTATGGAGTATTATGCCTCCATCACAAAAGACGAATACCCAACTTTTGTATCAACATGGACGGGACTGGAAGAGATTATGCTGAGTGAAATCAGTCAAGCAGAGAGAGTCAATTATCATATGGTTTCAGTTATTTGTGGAGCATAACAAATAGCATGGAGGACATGGGGAGATAGAGAGGAGAAGGGAGTTGGGGGGAATTGGAAGGGGAGGTGAACCATGAGAGACTATGGACTCTGAAAAACAACCTGAGGGTTTTGAAGGGGCGGGGGGTGGGATGTAGAGAGCACGGATTGCATGGAGCACTGGGTGTGGTGCAAAAATAATGAATACTGTTATGCTGAAAATAAAAAATAAATTAAAAAAAAAAGATATTGTATGGATTGCCATTTTTGAATTGGGAAAGTACTCCCTTAAGACTCTAAAAAAAAATATATATGATTTCATCTCAATAGAGACACACAAAGCATTTTACAGAATTCAACATTGGTTCATTATAAAAATTCTTAATAAATTAAGTACAGAACTAACATACCTCAACATAAATAAAGACCATATGTAACAAGCCCACAGTTAACATCATAATGAATGATGATATGTTGAGACCTTTTCCTCTAAGATAAGGAACAAGACTAGGGTGCCCACACTCAGCATTTCTATTCAACACAATATTGGAAGTCTTAGCCAGAGCAATCAGTCCAGAAGAAGGAATAAAAGACATCATAATTGGAAAGAAAGAAGTAAAATTTTCTCTATTTACAGATAACGTGATTTTATATGTAGAAAATCCTAAAGACTCCACCAAAAAACTCTTAGATGTAGTCAACAAAATCAGTAAAGTTCAAGACACAAAATTAATGTACAAAAATCAGTAGCTTTCCTACACACAAACAACAGAGTAACTGAAAAATAAAGAAAATGACCCCATTTATAGTAGCATAAAAAACAATCAAATAGTTAGGAATAAATTTAACCAATGAGGTAAAATGTCTTTATAATGAAAATTACAAATTACTGATGAAAGAAATCAGAGAAAACACAAATAAATGGTAATATAGCTATGTTTATGGGTTAGAAGAATTAATATTGTTAAAATGTCCACACTACTAAAAGCCACCTACAGATTCAATGCAATTCCTAATTATGTACTTTATCGTAACTAACATAACATAATAAAAAAAAATTCCAATGACATTTCTTACAAAAATAGAAAAAAATTCCCAAATGTATATGGAACCACAAAAAAACTCGAATAACCTAAGCAATGCTGAGAAAGAACAAAACAGGAAGCATCACACTTCCCGATTTCAAGCTATAGCTATATTATAAAGCTATACTAACCAAAAATACGGTATGGGTTTAAAAACACATGGGCCAAAAGAACAGAACTGAGAGCCAAGAAATAAATGCATGCATATGTGATCAAGTAACATTTAACAAGAGAAACAAGAATAATCAACGGAGAAAAGACAGTGTCTTCGATAAATGATGCTGGGAAAATTGGATATTCACATATAAAAGAATGAAACTGGAACCCTAACACCACTTATAAAAATTAACTCAAAAGCAATTAATGAATTAAATGTAAGACTGGGAACTGTGAAACTCCTAGGAGAAAACTTAGGAAAAATGATCCTTGACATGGATCTTGGCAATGACTTTTTGGATATAACACCTAAAGCATAAGCAACCAAGTAAATAAGTCATACTATATCAAGTTAAAAAGCTTCTGCACAACAAAATGAATGACTACCAAAATGAAAAGAATTTAAATTTACAGAATGGGAAAAACATATTTTGCAAACCATATATCTGATAAGGATTTAATAATTAAAATATACAATGAACTCACACAACTCCATAACAAAACAACAAATAATCTAACTAGAAAAGGGAAAAGCCCCTGAAAAGACATTTTTCCAAAGAAGATCTACAAATGGCTAATGAATGAGACATAATAAGGTGCTCAAAATCACTATATTTAGAGGAACACAAATCAAACCACAATGAAATTACCTCTTGCCTGTCAGAAAGGCCATATTGAAAAGACAAGACATAACAAATGCTAGTGAGAATGTACAGAAAAGGGCACTCTTGTGCACTGTTGGTGGGAATGTAAGTTGGTGCAGCCACTGTGGAAAACAGTATGGAGTTCTTCAAAAAATTAAAAATACAAACTACCATATGATCCAGCATTTTTTTTAAGATTTTATTTATTTATTTGACAGACAGAATTCACAAATAGGCAGAGAAGCAGGCAGAGAGAGGAGGAAGCAGGCTCCCTGCTGAGTAGAGAGCCCAATGTGGCACTCCATCCCAGGACTTTGAGATCATGACCTGAGCCGAAGGCAGAGGCTTAACCCACTGAGCCACCCAGGTGCCCCATGATCCAGCAATTTAACTTCTGGGAATATAGCTAAAAGAAACAAAAACACTATGCTGAAGTGATATCTTTACTCCCTTACTTATAGCAGCATTATTTACAATGCTAAGACATGGCAACAACCTAAGTGTCCAAAAACAGACAGATGTATAAGGAAGCTGAGGTGTGTACACACACACAAGCATACGAATATTATTCAGCCATTAAAAAGAACGAAATATTATTTGAGATAACATGAATGGACCTTGCTAAACTCAAAGAAAAAGGAGATCAGATTTACTGTTACTAGAGGTGGATTGGGGAGAGGAGGGCGAATTGGATGGAGATGGTCAAAAGCTATAAACTTCCAGTGAAAAGATGAGTACTATAGATGTAATGTACAACATGAGGACTATAGTCAATACTACTTACTGTACGGTATGATTGTAAATTGTTAAGAGAGTAGAAACTAAGAATAGTCATTGCAAGAAATTTTTTTTCTTTTTTTATCTGCATAGAGATAATGAATGTTAACCAGAATCATTATGGTAATCATTTCAAAATATATTTCAAATAATTGTGCCGTACACCTTAAACTTAACACAGTGCTGTATATCAATTATATTCCAATAAAACTGAAAAAAAATCCCACCTCACATAGTTCTTAACATATGCTTGCTACTCTTGGCTTTTAAGATAGTAATAAAAACTGACTTTTAGAATTTTGTAGTATTTTTTTTTAAGATGCTAAAACATATGTTCATTTTAGCAAGTTTCCATGAGTCCTCAGAAATGCTTACCATACAACTGTCTTGGGTTTCCTCATTGATTCTGAACTCTGGTTTTCATACATGGAGTCAAAATCTTTAAAATTCTTATTGTTTAAAATTTGGTATCTATAAAATGTACCTTTATGAAAATAACTATAAGCTTAAAGAAAAAGAGAGAAACTGTGATGAAAGCTATCAGAAAGAAATAGATGAAATACAATACAATCATTGAGTATATGCTATACCTTGGATGTCCAAGATAATTTGTCTGCAAAAACATATAACTAAGAGAGGTGTTTTGTTTGTTTGTTTTGTTTTGTTTTTTGGATTCTGCAGTAGGGAAAAAAAAAAAAAAAACCCAACTACCCAAAACCCATTCTTCTTGATTCTGGTAATAAGGTTCCCATTTTCTTTTGAGAAACTATCCTCCATTATTAATTTGTTTGAAGTTGTTGGAATGTGGTAACAGCTTAGCCGTCAAAAGTTCCAACCTCCTAACCCCCATGAAATGGCCCAAAACTACTAGAACAAAGAAAATGCCAGGAATTTGCTGGAATTTAGAAATAAAAAGGGAGTTCTTTCCACTGGAATTATAGAATTTGGTAGGAATATTACCATGGATTTAAGAACTTTGACATGGAAGATTACATAGAATAGGAGTCCAGAAATGGCATGAAAGCCCCAAGTTTCAGCCAAGCCTAACACAAACCAACCTTGTGTATTTTAATTCAGTTCCTCTTCTGGCTTGATCCAGTTTGAGTTCAATTTTTTATTCTGCCATAAAAAGGCCTTATTTATTTACTTAAAGTTTTATTTAAATTCCAGTTAGTTAACATATTACATTAGTTTCAGTAGAATTCTGTGGTTCATCACTGAGATACAACACCCAGTGCTCATTACAAGTACCCTTGTAAATACCCATCACCCATTTAATCTATGTCCTGGCCCACCTCCCCTGTGGTAAATCTGTTTGTTCTCTATAATGAAGTGTCTGTTTTATGTATTGCTGGTCTTTTTAACCCTCATGCTCTGCTGTTTCATTTCTTAAATTCCACATGAGTAAAATCATAGGTATAGGTCTTTTTCTGATTTATCTCTCTTAGCATAACACATTCTTGTTCCATCCATGTTGTTTTAAATGGAAAGATTTCATTATTTGTTATGGCTGAGTAATATTCCATCACATACACACACCCCACAACTTCTTTATCCATTCACCAGTCAATGGACATTTGGGTTCTTTCCATAATTTGGCTATTGTTGATAGTGCTGCTACAAACATCAGGGTGAATATGCCCCTTAGAATTGGCATTTTTGCATCCTTTGGGTAAATACTGAGTAGCGCAATTGCTGGGTTTAGAGTAGTTCTATTTTTAACTTTTTGAGGAACCTCAATAAGATTTTTCAGAGTGGCTGCACCAGTTTGCATTCCCACCAACAGTGTAAGAGGTTACTCCTTTGTTGGCATCCTTGCCAACGGCTGTTGTGTCCTGAGTTAATTTTAGCCATTCTGACAAGTGTGAGGTAGTATCTCATCATGGTTTTGATTTGTACTTCCCTGATGAGTGATGTTGAACATCTTTTCATATGTCTGTTAGTCATATAAATGTTTTCTTCGGAAAAATGTCTATTTGTGTCTTCTGCCCATTTCTTTCCTTCTTTTTTTCCCCCCTCCTTCTGCCCATTTCTTAACTGGATATCTGTTTTGTTGTTGTTGTTGTTAGGTATTGAGTTTGAGGAGTTTTCTTTTTTTTTAAATGAATCTTGGATATTAACTCTTTATCAGATATATCATTTGCAAATATCTTTTTCCCATTCTGAAGGTTGTCTTTTAGATTTGTTAATTGTTTACTTTGCTGTGCAGAAGACTTTTATCTTGATAAAGTCCCAGTAGTTCATTTTTGCTTTTGTTTGCCTTGCCTCAAGCAACCTGTAGTAAGAAATTCCTACCATTGATGTCAAAGAGGTTGTTACTGTGTTCTCCCCTGGGATTCTGATGGGTTTCCTGTTTCACATTTAGATCTATCATCCATTTTGAATTTATTTTTTTTTGTATAGTGTAAGAAAATGGCTCAGTTTCATGCTTTTGCATGTTGATGTTCCATCTTCCCAAAACCATTTATTGAAGAGACTGTCTTTTTTCCATTGGATAGTCTTTCCTGCTTTGTCAAAGATTAGTGGACCACATAGCTATGGGTCCATTTCTGGCTTTTCTACTCTGTTTCACTGATCTGTGGCTCTGTTTTTCTGCCAATACCATACTATCTTGATCACTACAGCTTTGAAAAAAACCTCATTTATACAGCATTTCACATAACTGTCAAACAAAAGGGAAGCTCAGAAATAGACCCACTCAATCTATTCTTTTCCTCAGAAAATTGAAGTCTAATTGTGTTTATATAATAAAAGAGGGGACATCATTTTCAAATAGAAAATAACTGATAATGCACGCATCTTTTTTTCTGGTATGGTTTTAATCACCAACTACAAAATAAATTACAGACCAGTTGAATAATTTTTAAGACACTTACATATATTGAAAAATCCCTTAACTTAGTCTCAGAAGGGTGTCATATAGGTTTTTCTTTTAAAACCAGCTACTATTTCTAGGTGATATTTTATATCTTCTCATGAATGGGAATGGTTTTAATTTCCCAAGACCAAAATGCACTATGGGAAGAGGAGGATTTCAGAAAAACACATAACCAAAGTAAATTATTTTTCTTAGTTCTCTCACAGAAACCTTTTTTAAACAAAACAAATGGAATCTTGGTTTGTTAAATACTGGGTAACTAATGGGAAGGAAGCAGTCTCATTTGAAAACTGAAATCTCAACATACAATGCTTATCTGAATGGTGAAAATTGACAGCAGTGTAAAAAGATAAAAGGCAACCAAAAATGACAATAGTTTACAAATTATCTTCGCTGGTTTCCTGAAATTTAGTAAATTTCTGGGGAAAAAAAGAAAGAAAAGCTTTATAATTTATTTTTATTTTCATATCTAGAAGTAATAAGCGATGGGCTAAGTCTGCTGAGATAAAATGAAGTAGAGCACTGAGAGTTATTCAGATGATTAATTCCAAAAGAAAGTGATTATGGAAAGGAACATAAATTTTGAAGAGAATTATACTAGCTATGCAAATTTAGTCATTTCTCTAGCACTTCGCCAGAAAGAGCTCCTGGTTTGTAACTTCTCCAACACTGCCCGATACAAAACAGACTTAATAACTGGTGACTACGATCATTATTACTATTATTGATATGTTGGCCAAATGAGAAGTTAGATCGCCTTTCATTTTTACATATAGCACACATTATATGTAGGTAGCATATATTATATTTACATATATAATTTCCAGATGATATATGTAACACATTATTTATGTACATATATTACATATATACATATAATATGTATATCCATGTTATATATAAATATGTGCATATTATATATATATATGCCATTAAAATTCCCAAGTAACATTCACATGTTTATAATTCACAGATTAACATAGTTGGCAGTAAAAATTGAAGAAGTTGGTAGAAGGGGACAGAGGACTACACCAGAGATGGAAGTGTCTGAAGCAACTACCAGGGTTTGCTGCTTGGGTCTGTATGTACCAGCCTGTGCATGGGGTCTTTGCCCAGAGATCTCTTGCATCCAGGGTATATTCCTCAGGGCTGACCAATCTCCAAGGAAAGGGTTATTTATTATTTTTGTATTTATTTATCTTTTACACTCCAGTAAGTCAGTGTCATATTACTCCATCCCCTTTTAGGGCACTTCTGTAGATTCTCTCCTTCACGCTTATGTATCTGGTTGTCAAAAAAATTTTTGTCTTCTGCACAACAGCTAATCCTCATTCAAGGGGTCTGCAATAAGGGCTACATACGATATTTCTAAATCTTGTATTTTCATTTATATAATAGTTTAAAAAATTTTGCAGTTTTTCTGTTTGCTTTTTTTTTTCCTACCTCAAAGATTTTATTTATTTGTTTGACACAGAGAGAGATCACAAGTAGGTAGAGAGGCAAGCAGAATGAGAAGGGGATGTGAGGCTCAATCCCAGGACCTTGAGATCATGACCTGAGCGGAAGGCAGAGACTTAACCCACTGAGCCACCCAGGCACCCCACTACCTCACTTTATAGTGATGTTATTTTTGGTCTCATTTGCTTATTCTCTGCTCAACTTTCAGCTTGGGAGTTTTTCCAATATTCAGTTTTGAATTTAAACTTGTTTTCTTCTTAGTAGACTCATCAGGTCTCAGGGCTGTAATGCTGAGGGCTCAGGGCTGTAATGTAATCACAGGCTGACTCCCAGACATATTTCTCTAGTCTTCACTGCTCTCCATGCTAGGGCTCAACTGTCCAATGACATTGTCACTTGACTATCTAATATGCATCATATATGCATACATATAAATGTATGTATGTATATAGAGCTACTGATTCCCACTATCCCTACTTGATCTATTCTTTCTTCCGTACTCTTCACTTTAGAGAAAATGGCCCTATGTGTACTCAAGTCAAAAAACAGGAAGCTTTGATTCTTTTATTTAACCATTCATCTCTTTTAAATTCATTGGAAGTTCTACTGATTTGATTTCCAAAATATATTCCAAACCTAGTACTTCCCTTCATACAGAAAGTCAAGTTAAGAGCAAATGGCTCCAATTAGAATGAAGGAGCCTTTGTTTTATTCTAGTAGTGATTCAAGTTTGAATGAAACTACCTCCTAACTGTTCTTACTTTTGGACTCATGCCCTGGATACAATGCTCTGAGCAGTCCATAGTTTAAAAATGTTCATCAGATAAAAAAAAGTGTTCATAAGATCAAATAATCCTCCTCTTTAAAATCTTCCATTTACCTTCTATTACTATTAGAATAAAACAAAGACTCCTTGCAATTCCAGTAAAGAAGTGTCTGGCTTCAACTAAAGCCTCCCTTATTTCCATTCTCCAATTTCTGGTGCCTCCACCTTCTTTCTCTACCTCAGGGCCTTTGCATTTGTTACTTCTCCTCCTGGAATGCTTTCCATTTCTTCCCATAGCTGAGTTCTCCTATTTCAGGTCTTAATTGATACTTCCTCAGAGAGGCTTCCTCTAGGAATCTACCTACAATAAGAACACAGTGATGCTCTATCCACATTACCCTATATTATTCATTTCATTTAAAATCAGTTGAGCCACAAGAAGTAACATTTTTGTGGTTGTTTTAGAAATGATTTACTTATTATTCAGCCTAGTTCTATCGAAAATATTCTCATTTGTAAAGAGCAGAGACCTTTGTTGTATATCTTGTTCCCAAAGCCACAAACTATGCCCAGTACATGCATTATGTATGTAGTATGCATAATACATACATAATATGTAATACTTCTCTCGCATATGTCCCCTAAAGTGAATACATGAATGAGTATGTGAATGAATGTTTAGAGTCTATAAATCATTAGTTGGGAGATTTGGCCTAGTCAGAGAAGTCAGGAGGGCTTCCAAGTTGAAGTGACAAATGAATACAAATTTGAGAACATTGTAGACATGATAGTTTTGTTTCCGACAGTGAGCACTTAGGGGAGTAAGAAGTTGAACGTTTCTGGCAAGAATGATGGTATATGCAAAGATCCAGCAGTAAGAGGGAGCTGGGTGCACTGCAGGAACAAACAAAGGTCTCCTATGGGCGTGAAGCTAAGTGGGCAAGAGGACTAGTGGTACAGGTGGTGCCACATTTCCAAGTTGTTCCTCAGTGCGATCTTTTTTAAAGTAGAACTTTATGTGGAATTCTTGCATTCCCAAGGCTCACCCACACTTCCTGCCCTTTTGTTCTGTGAGGACCCACAGATATGCGTATAACTTACCAAATAAACCTGACAATTTGGGAAGGCATAAATTCTTAATGGTGAAGACTGTTTCCCTGGAATTTGTTTATAGGACTATACTTCTCTGGAAGGAGGGCTTACCTCCTATAGAGTGCTAAGCTCGGGTCTGCCATACTGGGAATTTGGTACTAGAATGTTCTTGGGGAGCTGAGATGGTAGCTCTGAGCGGGGTGTTGGAACACATGGACTTTCATCCCAGAATTGCGTTGTAAGATCAAAACCCTCATGCCTCAATATTAAAATAAAACACTGAACCCATTGTTCTCATCTCCCTCTATGGCTCATGTATGACCTACTTTTCAGAGCTCAAGCTTTCTGAGGGTGAGGGGGATGGAAATGGGGAAGGCAGAATACAGAGCCCATATGTTATTCCAGAGGAAAAAAAACCTGAAATTGAATCCTAGTTCTGTCTGTTATTACCAAAATGACCATGAGTGAAATATCTCACCTCTCCAAGGTTTAAGAATTAAATGAAATCCTATATTCCCAGTCTTGGAACAGTACTTGGCAAACAGTGATGGCATGAATGAAATAATCTTATTATTATTATTATTGTCATTACTATTTTTGTGGTGGCTAATATTACCATTCTGTAAAATGGTTTTCTAATCAAGACTTAATTCTGCCGTCACTCTGAAACAGTGATTCTTGCCTGGAGGCAATTTGCTTGCCACAGGGAACATTTGGTAAGGTCTGTGGATAGTTTTGTTGTCACAACTTGGTGAGAAGTACTAGCTTCTCGGAGACAGGAACTAGAGATATTGCCAGAATTGATAATTCACAGGACAGCCCCTTGCCTCACCTCACAGCACAGAAGTATCTAACATAAAATGTAATACTGCTGCAAGTAAGACATTCTACAATATCAGTCACTGTAACTTTCCCAGGGGAGCATCAAGTTTGGGCCTTTGTCTTTATTTCCATATTTGCTTGCCTTCCCTGGCTCCCACTGACTCAAGCAATTATGGCTTGTCTGAATATGGTAGGCCATAAATAATATTTTTATTCACTGAATGCATCAAAAGAAATGGTTAGTCTCCCTGAACCCCAATTCAGTTAATTTTTGCGAGGAATATTTGGTGAATTGTGAGTATATCTGTAGTTAGAATTCATATTACAAGGTTTCTGAGTTGAATTAAATTGGCCTTTCAGCCTCCTTGTCTTAATTTACTAAGTGTTTAGAAGGAGTAAATTTTGATAACTGCAAACCTCTTAGGCAAAAATTTCATCTCTAGTGCATGTCATCAGTTTTGCTACAAGGTTAAACTGTTTTACTTTATTTTCTGTTCCTTGCAAGAAAGATACATTTGGAAGAGACTTTCTGCTTGAAAGACTGTTACAAAAGTAGCCTGTCATACTCTTGAAGAGGAGGATGCTGACTTAAGGGAAATGACAGTTTCATGGACCTAAGGTTTAAGAAACTCACACAAAGTCAAGTGAAAAGGCTATTTTTAAGAGGGAGAAAAGCACTTAGGTACTAATGAGGAAAAAATGGACTGTCCTTCTGAATCCTGGCTGCATGTAAGAATCATGTGGGGAGATTAAACACATATAATGCCTAGACCCTCCCTCCCTCATGATGTTAAGCAAAATTTCTGGGTTGAGTCTAGGTAGAAGAAGGTTACAAAGCTCCCCATGTGATTTGTATATACTGCCAGAGTTGAGAACCTATGGTTTAACTGAAAAAATAAATGACTCTTACAATAACATTAGAGCTAATTCAGAGAGCTATACCAGGCAATATTATGAGTTTTTAACTTGCAAAATTAATAGACATTTTGCTATACAGGGGAACAACAAATTTTGCACAGCATCATTAATATTACACTTATATTTTCCCTGTCAATTTTCAAAGCCACATGTATATTTCATTCTCAAAACTACCTTCAAGAGTAATCAGAAAGCATATTCCGGTTTTTTAGGTGAAAAAAAGTGAGCTCAGAAAGCTCACTTGACTTACCCAGATTCGAATTGGTTGATTTCTTCCTTCTTTGCTCTCCTTGTTTATTTCTTCAACCAGGTACCCTGAGTGTCTGTGTGATGTAGGCTTATGAGTAAACTACTTCAGGAGTTACAGCAGCAGGACCCAGCATTTCAGGCAGGAGAACATGGCATCATCAGTCAGCTGAAAAAACAGGTGTCCCGTGAGAAGGTTCCTGTCGTGGGGTGCTGCGGCAGAGACTTGATAGTTTTCAATCCATTGGAACTGGTGTTGCCTGCTCTACCGGTCTCAGTTCCTTGTCTTCAGCTTCATGACCTTCTCTCCAATCCAGGCATTCAAGCTGTTTCAACACGAAGTCCTCTTTGTTGGATTTTGTTGCTGTTTGGTTGGGCCCGTCATGGTTCTATCTCCCGGAACGTGACTCTCCCATGTTCCTCGGCTCCAACTGTCAGAGCGTTCTGTGTCTCCAGCCACTATATCGAGCATGTGATCAACGGTTGGCCAATCTGGTTTCTCTGCTCATGATGATGGGTCTAAAATGGGGATGTATGTTTCCAGTGTGGCCAATCATCAATCTTCTATGGAATTTCACTTGAAGATACAAGGAGACGGTGTATCTTTCTTGCTTCTGGATCTTGAGCTGTGAGATGCCTTCTTTTTTTTCTCTTGAAGAGCGAGTTGTCTGTGGCGGGAGACACTAAGGTCAGCTACAAAGAGGAGCCACGACAAGCAGAACCAGGTTGGGGAAAGAGTGGGAATTTGAAATATATGGTGCTGTGCCCCAGATCCACCTATGCCTTGGATTTCCTAATTAAGCTAATAAATATCTTTTGGAGTATCAAGGGAGTATGAGTTATATTTGTCCACTTTGTAACAAAATAATCTGATTATTATACTTCATGTCTTAAAGACTTGGGGTATTTGAGTATACATTTGCTTAACCAGTTTTAACTCATAGTGCTATTACACATAATTGAAAAATCTTAAGGACAGTCCTCCTCCAACCGTAACTTTTAGCCTTGGCGACAAAGGACATTCCTCTAAGGATCATGGAGTATGAAGC
The DNA here is from genome assembly GCF_009829155.1 of Mustela erminea. Classification (NCBI taxonomy): domain Eukaryota; kingdom Metazoa; phylum Chordata; class Mammalia; order Carnivora; family Mustelidae; genus Mustela; species Mustela erminea. Next base: position 48,142,614 of record NC_045614.1, read on the forward strand.
ATATTTTAGTCCAGTGATTCTCAAAGTGCTGACCTGGACCAGCAGCATCAGCACCACAGGGGACTCATTAGAAAAGCAAATTCTCAAGCCCTTCCCAGGATTTACTGAATTGGAAACTCTAGATGGAACCCAGCAATCTGTGTTTAACAAGCCCTCCAAGTGATCCTAACGCATGCTAAAAGTAGAGAAGTAATGTTGTAGACTCAAAACATGACTTCCTCCTTTTATTAGAGGTATTGAGTGATGATATTTAAAATATTTGTCACACACACACACCTTCCTTGTCTAAACAATTTGCCAGACCTAAATAGCCTGGAAATGTCTTAAACTATTTCTTTCAAGAATAACAATAAACAGGGGTGCTGGGATGGCTCAGTCACATATGCCTCTGACTCTTGGTTTCTGCTCAGGTCATGATTTCAGGGCTTATGTTCAGTACAGAGTTTGCTTGGGATTCTCTCTCTCCCTCTGCATTTCACCCCTCCCCCAGTACTTTCTCTCAAATAAATAAATAAATAAAATCTCTTAACAATAAAAATAATAACAATAAACAGTAAAAATACTAGTTGCTAAACTTATTTAATGCTTATTACATACCAGGGATCATACCACTTTCTTTACATGTATTATCTCCTTTTTGAAAGTTGGTAGGGGGGAATATTTTTGGATTCACTGTCTATATGAAATGAGTTCTAGATACTTTGGTAATAATCCCTAGATTAGTGACACAGTAGGTACATTTCCTCTATTTGCAGGAGCATTTTTATGCCCCCCCTTATTCTCTCAGGAGATATGACATAATTTGAAAGAACCAGTGAAAAATTTGTGATGATGATAAAGGAGAAGTTTTGTAAGGAGATTAGGAATGGAAATTTCTTGCAAAGAATTCAGTATTTGCCTGTTATTACATAAGCATGTGTGACCCAGATGGAATCAAGGCACAATTCACAAGACAACTGTTATAAATATGGTCATTTGAAGATGTTAACAATGGTCTGATGCTTTGGAAAGGGAATCATATACTATTTATTTGGTTGTTATTATTTTGAACATTTGAACAATTAGGTTCTCCTGTAGTAGTTTTAAATGCTGAGCCATACCAGCCAAATGAATATCTTAAGAATTACCTAAGGGCTAATAGAAAGTATACTTTTCTTTCTGTTTTTTTTTTAATATGATTTTATTTATTTATTTATTTGAGAGAGAGTGTGAGAGAGAGGGGGGGAACGTGAGTAAGGGGGAGGGGACAGGGAGAGGAAGGATCAGACTCCCTGTTGAGCAGAGAGCCTGAAGCTAGGCTTCATCCCAGGACCCTGAGATCTGACCTGAACCAGAGGCAGACACTTAAGTGACTGAAACACCCAGGTGCCCAAGTATACTTTTCTGACTCTCAATTAGATGATCTGGGTGAGCCCAGGAAGCCACATTATAGGAAAAGGCTTTTCAGCTAGATCAGTGACCGCTTTAAATCAAGATCATTGGTTTACAAACTACTGTGGACTGATTGTTAGGGGAATCATCATGAGGGCTATGGGCACTCTGTCAATGACTGCTGCTTTTATCTGTTTTACATTCTGAATTTTGGTACGAGGGTTTATTTAAAGAAAGATGTGCTACAGTTTTTTAAAATCACTATTTTGGTTTATTCTACTGTTTAGGTTTATAGGGAGATTGGGACCGGAGTCCAAGCCTTCTGCCTGCCATTACAGTGCTCTGCCTGCAGCAGAGAGCCGATCAGGATCAAGAGTGATTGTGGAAAAAGAGTTTTCTCGGTGCTTTCTAGCTTTCCAACTATGAGGCCAGTTTAGGGATATGGTCATTTGGTCAGGTCCTGCATGGGTTTCTAACTTGGAATACCATTTAAAGTTTGACACTTTCTGACCTTTCTGTGTTCATTCACAGAAATCTGCCCAGGTACTGCTTGCTGCTCTATAGATATACCAATGTCCTCTGGGTGATAGCTGGAAGGAAAATAAAGTTGTAGTAAGCTGAGGGTTTAGAAACAGAGAAACCTGCAGTTTCTTTCTTCCTTTTTTTTTTTTTTTTTTTTTTTGAGGTCTCTTCAATTTGGATGTGCATCTTTTTGAGGAAATATAATAGAACCCAGTTTTAAGATTCCTGTTCTGGAAATAAAAACAAAGAAACCCTATTTTATAAAACTTTGAAAGAACCAGTATCTGATTATGAGACCTCAACACTGATTTTGGAGTGGAACTGAAACTTATTCATTGACAAACACAGATATCAAGATATTTAAGGCAGAGGTTCATTAAACCAGGGTCCACAGGTAAGTCAGGAAGAGATTTGCAAATATGTGTACATATTTATACAAATTTTTGTATACAAAATTTACACATATTTGTACAAATCTGTGTACAACCCTGTCCCTTTTAACACTTCTCCTCCCCCACACACACATGCACACATATATTCTGTCTCAGAGAGGATGTTTCTAAGTTTCCTTTGTAAATGTGAGACAAGTGTCAGAAAAATAATTGTTATGGTCCTCCTTAAGAACTGGGTTACCAGGGCACTTGGGTGGCTTGGTGGGTTAAAGCCTCTGCCTTTGGCTCAGGTCAGGATCCCAGGGTCCTGGGATCGAGCCCCACCTTGGGCTCTCTGCTCAGCGGAGAGCCTGCTTCCTCCTCTCTTTCTGCCTGCCTCTCTGCCTACTTGTGATCTCAGTCTGTCAGGTAAGTGGATGAAATCTTACCAAAAAAAAGAAAAAAAAAAATAGAACCGGGATACCTTCTGTTGGTAACTCCATATATCCATCTATTAATCTACCACGGGCTGGTTTAGTGCTCAACAGATGACTGCAAGGCCTTAAGATACTGCTTTCCTTAAACAGCATGGTTCATTTGGGTTTTTGTTTGTTTTGTTTTAGTGGGAAGAAAAGATACGTAAACTGAAATAAAAACCAGGCTTGTTTTGCCACATGTCCAAATACTTGCCCCAAGCAGTCCTAAGCCAGGAATTGTGCCTCTTGTTAAGATAAGATGTTCCATTATACTACCCAAAGGAGAGGGTAACAAGTTACCCTGGATTCTTCAGCGTAACAGAACCAATGGGATGTGCACATACTGAGAGAGATTACAAGGAATTGGCTCACATGAGTATGGAGGTGAGCAAGTTCCAAGATCTGTTGGGTGAGTTGGCTAATCGGAGACTATGATGAGTCCATGTGTAGTTCCTGTGCAATCCGATATCCTGAGAGCTGGGCATTGCCAAAGAGAAGGTAGGTCTTTTATGGGCTTCCAGCTAAGTAGAAAAATGATCGGAACTTTACATGTGGGCAGACTCCAAGGTTAAGTGAAATTGGTAGAAGTGTTCTAAATGAGACTGTGTTTCTCCAAGCCTGAGTGTTAGGAAATTAATAAAGTCACAATAGTATTTAAAGTATTTTCTGTGTACTTTAAATATTAGCATTCATAAGTTTGTCATTAAATAGTTCGACATAACTTTCCAAGTAACCTAATGGAATAAAAAAAAATCACATTTGCCTATAAATTATGCCAGAGCAAAGAGAGATGATAATGGAGGGGACTTGTTTTCACTATAGTACAGTAATTTAATTTTACTTAGACCTGTAATATATTGTTCCTTTAATGGCCTTGCAGCCCCAACTCTCAGTATGGAGCCCCATATGTAGTTAGGGTGCCTGTGTCTGATGAAATTCTCTGTTGGCCTAGAAGATTATTTCCAAACACCTTTGTTCTTTTGTGCCTGCTCCATAAATCCTTATACCACCATACTTTGAATGTGGCATAAGTATCAACCCACAAGTAAGGAAGTAGATTCTAACGGAGCTATATAATCAAAAGTAATTTTCCTTTTGCAACTATTCCACGCAGGAAAAAAAAAATTTGAAGTTGTTCAGTTACTTCCATTGTCTAATATTAGTATTCTTTTTTGAGAGTTGTCAGATAAAGACAGGGAAAAGCTGAAATAATAATATCCTGTATCATTTTATTTTTTATTTTTGTATCTCTCCTCTGACTTACTGCCTGTCTCTTTTCAGTATTTCCCACCACCCTTTTATATTGCCTGCTGGGCCAATCTTTTCTCAAATCAAACAGTTTAATTTTCTTATATTTTTCAATTATATTAAAGATGCTCCTGTATTTCTAGGGTTCCTCACAGTTGGGCAACAATCCCATGAGCTCCAGTGCACATGGGGTGAAGGAAAGTGTGCAGCTTTTGGAAGGCTTGGGAAAGGAGCAAGGCTCGAGTGCTAGCATCCTCTATCTGCTGACTATACTTGGGAGGTGAATTGAGACCAAGGTGCAGATAAGGACAGGTCACACAGAGGCATCTGGAGTTTTTCAGAGAACATGGTACAAATTTATCTTCCAGTGAAAACAAATGAAAAACAGAAATGTAAGAAAAGTAAATCTTCAGAGAGGCAATTTCTCCCCCCAATCCCAAATCAGGACACAGCGAATTCTAAGTTCAGAGATACAGATGCAAGTGTGGTGCTCTTTAAAGTTGGCAGAGAGAGGTAACAAACCAGAGCAGCCTTGATAGATTTGCCTGGCTCAGAATGTGGGTGCCAGTGCTCCTGGGCAGTTGAGGGGGACAGCCTAGCACATATTTCATGCAATGAGAGTCCAGAGGGCCATAGAGCAAGAGGGATTTGCATTATGACCTAAGTCTTATATTCTCTGTATTGCTGCCCCAACTCTTTGACTTGGGAATGAGGCTGCTCTTAGTGTAGACACAATCTGCCTGCCTGACACTTGATGGCATTCCCTTGTACATCACCTTCCAACATAACCAGAAATAGCAGTAACAAAGACCAACCTACATTGCATGCTTAATATTTGTCAGGCACATTAGTAAGTGCTTTGCATGCATTATCTTACCGAATCTTCCCAGCAATACAGGGAGCTATCTCTATTACCTCTCCACACACAAGGAGATGAAGTTGAACAATAGGAAGTACATTGTCCATTCAGCTACAGAGTGTGGGAAAAGGGATATGATTCCAGCAGAACTAGCTACATAATTGGCAAGATCCTTTGTTGGAAAATAATGACATTTAAAGCATCTTTGTTGAGGTATACTTGATATTAAAAACTGCCAATATTTAATGAATATCATTTCATGTGTTTGGACACAGGCATACACCTGTGAAACCATCACCACAGTCAAAGTAATAGACCCATCACCTCCGCAAGACGACCTTGTGTCTCTTTGTTTTGTTTTTGTTTTCATTTGTGCGTATGTGTATATGTGTGTGATGAGAGCATTTAACATGGGATCTACGTTCTGAATAAATTTTAAGTGATCAGTGCAGAATTGTTAAGTATAGGCTTTATATTGTACAGCATGTCTACAGAACTTACTCATCCTGTATAACTGGAACTTTATAGTCATTGAATAACTCATTTTTCCCTACTCCCAGTCCCTGGCAACCCTCATTCTTTTCTTTCTTCTATGAGTCTGCCTATTTTAGATACCTCTTAACTGGAATCAGGCAATAATAGTTGTCCTTCTGTGAGTGGCTTATTTCACTTAATATAATGTGCTTCAGATCAATATGTGTTATCACAAATGGCAGGATTCCATTCTTTTTAAAGGTTTAATAGTATTCTCTAATATGAATATACCACACATTTTCTTGATCCATTCAGCTGTTATTAGACGTCTGGATTGTTTCCCTCTCTCGGCTATTTTGAATAATGCTGTAATAAAAATGGTGGTGCAGATATCTCTTCGAAGTATTAATCTCAATTATTCTGGATATACACTCAGAAGTGGGATTTCTGGATCATTTAGAGTTATAATTTTAATTTTTTGAGGAATCTCCATACTGTTTTCCATAGTAGCTGCAACATTTTACTTTCCCATCAACAGTATGCAAGGGTTCCAATTTCTCTACAACCTCATTAAGTTTTTTTATATTTTGGGTTTTTTGTCTTTTATAATAGTTTTCCTAACAGGTGAAGTGGTAGATCATTGTGCTTTTGATTTGTATCTCCCTTAGTTGTATTGAGCAATGTTTCATATACCAATTGGCCACTTTTGTCTTCTTTAGAGAAATGCCTATTTAAGTCCTTTGCCCATTTTTAATTACTTAATTTATTGCTCCTGAATTATAGGAATTACAGGAATTGCTTATATATTTTGGATATTAGCCCCTCATTTTATATATTATATATATATACATATATATATATATGTATATATATATTTTCTCCCATTTTGTAGGTTGCTTTTTCATTTTATAAGTTGTTTCCTATGCAGAAGCTCTTTAGTTTGATATAGTTCCACTTGTCTAGTTTTGCTTTTGTTGCCTGTGCTATTGGTATCATATGCAAGAAATCATTGCTAAGACCAACATTAAGAGGTTTTCTTCTGGGGTACCTGCATAGCTCAGCATTAAGCACCTCCATTTAGATCAGGTCATGAACCCAGGGTCCTGAGATCAAGCCCTGCAAGGAACTCCCTGCTCAGCAGGAAGCCTGTTTCTCCCTCTCACTCTTCTCTGACTTGTCTTCCCTCTCTTGCTGTCTCTATCACATAAATAAATAAAATCTTGAAAAAAAAAAGTTTTCTCCTACATTTTCATCTAGGAGTTTTATAATTTCAGTTCTTACATTAAAGTCTTAGATCCATTTTAAGTTTAATTATTTTCTATAATGTGCAAGATAGGGGTCCAATTTCATTCTTATGCATATCATTATCCAATTTTCACAACACCACTTATTGAAGAAACTGTTTTCTCCCTGTTGTGTATTCTGGCATCCTTGTGGAAGATCAATTGGCCATGTATGTGTGGATTTATTTGGGGGCTCTCTCTTCCATTCTATTGATCTATAGGTCTGCCTTTATGTCAGTGCCATATTGGTTTGATTAGGGTAGCTTTGTTAATATATTTTTAAATCAAGAAGTCAATGGCTCCACCTCTGCATTGGTTTCTCAAGATAACTTTGTCTATTTGGAGTCTTTTGTGGTTCCATATGATATATAGGGTTTTTTTTTTCTATTTCTGTGAATAATGTTATTTAATTAGGATAGCATTGCATCTTTAGATCACTTTTGGTAGTACAAATATTTTAATTATACTAATTTTTTCAATTCATGAACATGGGATGTGTTCTCATTTATTTGTGTTTTCTTTAATTTCTTTCATCAATGTTTTATCATATTCAGTGTAAGCATCTTTCATCACCTTGGTTAAATTTATTTCTAAGTATTTTAATCTTTTAGACATGACTATAAATGTAATTGTTTTCTTAATTTCCTTTTTGGATAGTTTATTGCTAGGATATAGACATGATACTGATCTTTTAAAAAAGTTTAATTTAGTTAAGCAATCTCTCTACCCAATGTGGGGCTCAGCAGGCGTTGGTGGTATAGTGGTGAGCACAGCTGCCTTCCAATGTGGGGCTCAAAGTAATGACCCCAAGATCAAGAGTCAGACGCTCTTGCAACTGAGCCAGCCAAGCACCCCCTGAAACTTATTTTTGTATGTTGATTTTGTATCCTGCAAATTTACTGAATTTGTTTATTAGTTACAATATTTTTGTTTGTTTCGGAGGAGACTTAAGATATAGAAGTCTCATTTTTTCTGCATATAAGATCATGTCATCTGTAAATAGAGTTAATTTTATCTCTTCCTGTGTAATTTGGATGCTTTTATTTCTTTTTCTTGCCTAATTTCACTGGCTAGGAATTCCAGTGCTATGTTGAAAGAAACTAGCAAGAATGGGAGTCTATGTTTTGTTTTAGAAATAGAGAAAAAGATTTTAGTATTTTACCATTGAGTGTAATGTTATTTGTGAGGTTTTCTTATACGCCCTTGAGTATGTGGAGGGAAATTCCACCTATATATAGTTTGTTGAGTGTATGATAAAACCGTTAAATTTTGTCAAATGCTTTTTCTGCATCTATTGACATAACTATATGATTTTTATCCTTTGTTATGTTAGTATGGTGGATCACATTTATTTATTTGCATATGTTGAAACATCCTTGCCTTATAGAGATAAATCCCACTTGATCATGTTGTATGATCCTTTTAGTTTGTTGTTGCATTTGGTTCACTAGTATTTTGTTTAGGACTTTTTTGTCCATCAAGATTTTGGTCTGTAATTTTCTTTTCTTATGGTGTCTTTATCTGACTTTGAAATGAGGATAATGCTGACCTAGTGAAATGACTCCGGGAATATGCCCTCCTCTTCATTTTCTTGGAAGATTTTGAGAAGGATTACCATTAATTCTTTAATTGTTTGGTAGAATTCACCAAGTAAACCATCTGGTCCTAGTAGTTGTTGTTGTTTAGGAGGCTTCAATTATTGTTTCAGTGTTCACACTTGTTATTGGTATGTTCAGATATTCTGTTTCTTCATGATTCACTCTTGGCTGGTTGTATATCACTAGGAATTTATTGATTTCTTTTAGGTTATCCTATATTTTGGCATAGAATTGTTCATATTAGGCTCTTATCATCCTTCCTATTTCTGTGGCATCAGTTCTAATGTCTTCTTTTACTTACAATTTTATTTATTTTAGTCTTTTTTCTTAGTCTAGCTAAAGATCTATCAATTTTAGGGGCGCCTGAGTGGCTCAGTGGTTTAAAGCCTCTGCCTTCGGCTCAGGTCATGATCCCAGCCAGGGTCCTGGGATCGAGCCCCACATCAGGCTCTCTGCTCAGCAGGCAGCCTGCTTCCTCCTCTCTCTTTGCCTGCCTCTCTGCCTACTTGTGATCTCTGTCTGTCGAATAAATAAATAAAATCTTTTTTAAAAAAAGATCTATCAATTTTTCTTTTAAAAAGCAAACTTTTTATTTCATTGATCCTTTTTTCTCTTGCTCTTATAGTTTCTATTTCACTTATTTCTTCTCTGATCTTTATGGTTTTTTCCTCTGCTAACTTTGAACTTTGTTTTTCATTTTCTAGTTCCTTGTGGTATAAAGTTAAGTTGTTAATTTGAGAGCTTTCTTATTTTTAAATGTAAACAAAGAGTTTTCTTTAAGTTAAAACTAAGGGACACCAAACACCCACTTGAAAGCAAATAAAAGTATAGGGGTGTCTGGGTGGCTTGGTTGTTAAGCATCGTCCTTTGGCTCAGGTCATGATTCCAGGGTCCTGGAACTGAGCCTCATATGGGGCTCCCTGCTCAGCAGAGGAGTCTGCTTCTCCCTCTCCCAATCCCCCTGCTTCTGTTCCCTCTCTTGCTGTGACTCTTTCTGTCAAATAAACAACTAAAATATTTTTTTGAAAAAAGGAAAGCATATAAAAGTATAAAACTCACAGGCAAAGGTAAGTATATAAACAAATAACACTGAAGTAACAAGTAACATTGAATGGTGGCATATAAATCATTTTTACTTTTAGTATAAAAATTAAAAGACAAGGGTATTAAGAATAATTACATAAAAATTTAATAAGGGACACAAAATATAAAATGACGTGAATTCTGACTTTGGTAGTATGGCATGCATTAAACCATGGGAGTTGGCAATGTCCCACTCAAAACCTTAATCAAAAATGGACACCTGTGAAGCTTAGCTAGTTTTTTTCTTATTCTTCCTTCAAGAAGGAAACCTACCCAACAAAAGGCTTAGAAAAAGACTTTTCTGATGCCAGCTTCTCAAGGGAATCTTGTGTCCTCCAATTCACATTATTTTAACCCTTTAAAATAGACTATGCTGGATTCTGGAACTCCTGTACCAAGATACTAAACTAATACTTTCTTTACAAGTCCTATCCTTTCTCAGTTCTCAGGAATAGAGGTCTGTAACTGGCCCCAAACACAGTACAGCATTTACCAGGACACAACAAGAAATAAAACCTGGAATCATCTGCTCATTCACAGCTATTCCTCATTATGGAGATAATAATGTCAGGGCTATTAGAAACAAAATCATGGTGGATTTGGAAACTATCTGGTTTTCCAAATTCACTCCAATGTAATTGATTAATTCTCTACTACATGCCTCTTTTATTTCCTTTCTTGTATTCTTCTCTCTCTCCCCTTCTATTTCTGCCTAACCCAACAGTCTCCTCTCTCTGTGAGAGTGTTGCTTTGCTCTGCACTTCTGTACGTCAACCTCACCTTTTGTACAGTCCATTCTTGTCCTCCCATTTTCTCCACCCTCCTTCCTCCGAGTTATTTTTTCCTCCTCTACCAGTCTGTAGTCCTGGATGTCCATTTACCACCGTGTTAGTCTCTGAGAAGGTATTCACTCCAGTGAGGTACCAGTGTTTTACATTTGGGGTATTTTGTTCTGGTAATCATGTCATTTTCCAGTGCAAACATAGTGGGGTTCAATGAGCTATATTAAAGTGTACATGCCCTTTGAGACACTGTCTAAATCAAATCAGGTATTTCCATTATCACAACTTGAGTAGCAGCAACCAGCAGTACTCTGCCCTTGGAGTGTCTGTTCTCATTCAGACCTGACCATGCATTTATGAGTTAATATTTGAATACCACAAAACTTTTTTTTTTTTTTACTATATTTGAAAGTAGTAAAGTGATGGTGATTTTATCTTTTTATTTCCATTATAAGGGATCACAGGTGGCATCTACTGTGGCCCAGACATGCATATTACTGGAAGATGTCTGCTATTTTTATAGCTGTGGCTTGGAGCTTTCCTACAATGCTAATGAGATAAAGTACTATGCTCTTAGTTTCTGTAGTGATTTTCTTATCAGTCGTGGGATCTAAAATACCTGCAGGAAGACATTAGTTAACGGTTGCTCCAGGCAGCTTAATCTGTTTTCCTCTCCTTTTATTTTCTTTCATTTTTATTTATTAGTTTACTTATTTTGAGACAATTTAATATCTTATTTGGGCTAGGTTTGCTCAAGGAAGTCAAAACTATTGAAAAGAACTATACCCATCAAATTTCAGAGAGAGGAGGTAGAAAAAGGAGGAAGGTTACAAAGAAAAGGAGCCTGATGATTACATAAATAAATTAGACAAGAGTTAAAAGATTTCAGAAGAGACAAGGGAACTATCGATCAGTTTCCTCTTTCTTCAAAAAGCTTAGCAATATGATTTTATGTCTTTCAAATAGATTCTAAACAGTATTCTTCTAAATTAAAAGTTTGAGAAAAAAAAAAAAGTAGAGAAAGAAATTGACCTCCTTTTGCAGTAAGTATACCTGAGCAATGAAATAACCCTGAGTGGAAGGAAAGGGGCAAAGGGGCAGATTTTTAAAAGTAATAGGCGGGGAACATGGGTGGCCCAGTTGGTTAAGCATCTGACTCTTGATTTCAGCTCAGGTCATGATCTCAGGATCTTGAGATAAAGCCCCACTCTGGACTGTAGAATCAGGCCCTTCACCGGGTTCTTGCCTGATTCTCTCTCTCTCCTTCCCTCTGCTCTTCCTGCCAGCTGGCACGCGCTCGCTAAAGAAATAATTAAAAAATAGTCTTGTTTTATCATTGAGCCATGAGTTAACATTTTCAATTTGGCTCCTAGTTTCTCTTTCCTTCTTTCTTTCTTTCTCTCAAGAGTTTGAAAATGAAAGGAATCTGTTATTGGCTTTATTGCCATGATCAAATATTCCAGGGATTCTTATGCCTGAGATTTAAATTTTACACAAGGCACTTTGCTTTCCAATTGCTGGAAGAGATTGGTTTATGAGATATGAGCAAGTTCAATTTAAAAAAAAATATATTTGATGGGGCGCCTGGGTGGCTCAGTGGGTTAAGCCGCTGCCTTTGGCTCAGGTCATGATCTCAGCGTCCTGGGATCGAGCCCCGCATCGGGCTCTCTGCTCCGCAGGGAGCCTGCTTCCCTTTCTCTCTCTCTCTGCCTGCCTCTCTGCCTATTTGTGATCTCTGTCTGTCAAATAAATAAATAAAATCTTTAAAAAAAATATTTGAGCTTTTGGTCTGGGTACATTGCACGGGGTTAAAGAGTATACAAAAGAAAGGAAGACAACAAATGAGGCATATGATCAGCAATGTGGAACAATTTGGGAGCTCTCTGAAACAGCCCATGGTGGAGTTCAAACGTGGCAACACTGTAACTACTTAGGGAAATTGGAGGAGCCAAGGCTTGAAGAAAGTTAAAAGGGCAAGATTGTTTCAAATAAGGCCCAAGGGAAAGAAAGAGCCCTGTAGGCATGGGAAACCATGGGAAACCAGTCTGGACGTGGTAAACTTCACCTGAGTTTGTAAGCATGGTGAGGATTGCTGCCACATGTCTCAGATAGCGTGAGCAAGTGCCATTGAAAGCTAGTGAGTAGTAGGTGAAAATGAAACTGTGTATTTGTTGGGAATGGGGTGAATCTGGGTGGCTTTGTTGGTTAAGCACCTGGCTTATGTTCAGGCTCCTAGGATCAAGTCTGAGTGCGGCATTGGGCTCCTTGATCAGCAGGGAGCCTCAAGGAGCTTGCTTCTCCATCTGCCTGCTGTTTCCCCTGCTTGTATGTGGTTTCTTTCTCTCTCTCTCTGATAGATAGATAATAAATAATAAATAAAATCTTTTTAACAAAAGAAATTGTGTATGTCCTATACATACTTATTAAAGGTCTTGTGGATATGGAGCATCACTTTAACAGTAGGGTTTTACAAAAATAAGATGGACTTGATACTCTAGAGTCTCAAGGTCTCCTGAAAGAACCAAACAAGTAAGTCAATAATTATAAAATTAGTATAATATATACAAGAATAGAGATTTTTAACATCTCCTAATGGCAATAAGAAAGTGTATTTATCTAGGTGGCAACTGCTAGAAATAAATATAGTTTTGTGGAGGCCGAGAAAAATTAAAGCCATCCCACCTCAGGTTTAGCCTTAGCATAAGTACAGCCATCTTAGTTCCCACAGCCATCTCAGACCCCTGTGCCCAAGGGCTGAACTTTCCCCTACTTTACTTTAGTTCCAGAGACCCCCCACCCTGCTTTAGTAACAGGAACCCATAAATACCCCTGCCTTAACTAAGTTCGGGGTCCAAGTCCCTACTCCGCTGTGTCAGGTATACTTGGGCCCAAGCTTAAGCTTGTTAAATAAACCCTTGTGTGATTGCATCGGTGTTGGCTCCTTGGTGGTCTCTCAGACGCGAAAACTTGGGTACAACATTTGGAGATTCCACCGAGTTCTGGGAGACTCCCAGGACCCCAACCCGGAGGGTCTTGCGCCGGCTGGTGAGTGCACTCATTTTCATCTATTTGCACGCATATTTTGGGAGCTCCAATTACTCGTAGGAATTCCAACTTATTTCTGGGTCGACATTGGCTCAAGCAGATGTGTGGTGGGCCATCGACCGGGGGTCTTGGGAGACGTCCCTTGCCCCCACAGGAGGTTCGAGTCCCCCGCCATTTCAGGGGGGTTCGAGTCCCCCTAAGCGGTCACCGGGGGTTCGAGTCCCCCACCGTTTCAGGGGCTTCGAGTCCCCCTAAGCAGTCACCATGGGTTTAGTGGTCCCCCAAGGCAGCCAGGGGGTTCGAGTCCCCCAGGTGCTCAAGTGTCTTGTTTTTGTTGTCTCTTGTGCTGTTTGTTGATTTTATGGGGATTTTTGGAAGAACATCCCTTGCCCCTTTGGATGAGACGTCCCTTACCCCCACCTGGAGGACAAGATCCGCATCTGTGAGGAGAGCTGGCTGCTGTTGTGGTCAGATTCTCCCTTAACTTCCTTTCAGTTTTGTCTTTGTGGCCACGCAGGATCGTTTGCCTGTGAGTGAGTGTGAGTGTGAATGTGTCCTTGTTAATTGTCATTGGTGTCTTTGTCTTGTTGTGGACTGAGGCTGTGTGAGTGTGTTCTTGTTAACTGTCATTGGTTGTCTTTGTTTTGTCTTTTTGTTGCTTGTTGTGTCGCTCATCTCTAGGGGACTGAGAAAATCCCCACTGGTGAGTGTCTCTAGGGGGCCGAGAATGGTAATAAGACCCAGAAACTTGATGCCTTCTCTCTGTTCCTGTTCTTATATAAAGTTGTCTCTCTTGGGCACAGGATGGCCACCTTGGTCAGCAGGACAGCTGCCAATCTTGACTCCCATGTGAGGTTTCCTCCTGACTGATCTAATGTGATCTCCTCCACATCCCTGGTCTAGCCACTTCTGGCCGTGGGCTCTCCATTGGGAGCCGGCTGAAACCCAGTACCCAAGTGAATTAAAATGCAACCGGGGACCTTTTCCTAGGGAAGGTGGCTGTATGGACCACATGTGATGGAATGTCACCTAGACCGTGATGGATTTCAGTCTTTACTGTTTCTTGTCAGTGTCTTCTACTAACTACTTAAAGTATACCTTCATTGCTCTACACCAGGACCCCGGTCTAAGGGCCTTTTGCAAAATAAACCTTCTAATAAACCCAGGTTGCTGGGCCATCCCTAACAAAGGGGACTCTGACTTTATCTATGTTCTTCCTAACTAAATGAGTGAGGGCTTTTCCCTCACTCATTTCCCATGTTAATGGCTATAACTGCAGCCAACTGGGGTTGATCTAACTTGAGACAGAGACTTTAAGGAATATTCCCAAGCAGCTGCCGAAATTCCCTTTGTTTCGGGGAAATCCCCTGTATTCTCTGGCCCAACATGGACTGCCTAACGCCTTCCCCCTTGCTGGTGGGAAAGCATGGCATCTGCTCCTCTGTTGGATTGATGAGCTCTAAAACCAGGAATCCTTTCTCTGCCTCCTGGCAGCGCTTTGCTTCTTCTGTCTCCCCCTTCTCTTATTTCTGCACCAACGTGCGTGCAGCCTGCATGACTAGCCTCTAGATCATGCACCATGGCTCCTTCCCTCTTCACTGTCAAGGAGCAAGAAGAGCACCCCCTGGACCTAACACCCCCCACTCGAGATCTTCCCATCCTTGTCTCAAGTAAACATTCAAAGTGGAGTGGGCCCAGATGGAACATAAATCAGTATTTGAACTAAGTTAAGTTTGTTGGTTTAATTAAGATGTACCTGTCTTTTAAGTTATTAGCAGTAAACGTAAAACTTCAATCAAAGTTTACTGGAGGCCAGGGCTGCCTGGGTGGCTCAGTGGATTAAGCCTCTACCTTTAGTTCAAGTCATGATCTCAGGGTCCTGGGATCTAGTCCCACATAGGGCTCTCTGCTAGGCAGGGAGCCTGCTTCCTCCTCTCTCTCTCTCTACTTGTGATCTCTCTCTGCCAAATAAATAAAATCTTAAAAAAAAAATTTACAGGAGGCCAAATAAGCTCATGTTATTTGTTAAAATCTGTTAGCAAAGAAATGACTAAACTGATGGTTAATTGTCTGTTTCAAAGTTTTAATGGGTAATTGCTGAGATAACTTTCAAAGTCTTTGGTAACCTGAAAGTTTAAAGTTTTGCTTGGATGACAAATGGAATTAAATTTGTAGGACATTTAGGTCTTTTCCAAAGAGGATAAAATGCTAAGTCATTGATTACTTAACATAGGTTTGTGCTTTTGACTTGTTACAGCAAAGAAAATAAGAATATTTAAATCTGTTAGTAAGCATAGTTTGTGCTTAACTGATTCATAAATTGGCATCTAAAGAATTCTGTTACAACCATTCACATTTGGTTAATAACTGACTAGAGGTTAATAACTAAAAGTGTTTCTAAGAATACAAAATTCTGCTAACTGTAAAACTGATGGAAATAAAGGAAGAAACTTTAGGAAGGAAATAAAGGAAGATATGTAAGAAAGATTTAAGGAATGGGAGTACATTTTGTTGAAGGTAAAGGAAGGTAATTTTGTCCTAAATGAGATGGTTGTTGGGAAGGAAATGACTTGGGACAAAATGTGAATGCAAAGGAAAGTTGTAGAAGGTTTGTGAAGAAAAATCTTTGGAATGGAATTTAGGATGGTCAGGATGGACTAAGATTGAAATGAATGGGTTTTAAAGGTACATTGGTATAAGACTGAAATTCTCTCTGTTTAAAAGGACAAAATTGATCTGCTGTTAAGAAAATGTAAATTGTTTTCTCTTTGCCTGCCCAGAAAAACCAGTTTTTATGTTTTGTTTTATCAGATCTTTAACATCCCTAATCCTATCTAAGCAGGTGCTTTAAAAGGTTTTAACAAACTTCCTCAAGATTTAAATCTCGAACTAAGTCTTGATTCTCTTGTAAAAGTTTTATCTTCAAGGAGATTCATAAAAAGGATTTTCAGGACAGCACAGGTATTCAATATCTTTAAGATCAGAACTGAAATGGGTAAGAATTTCCAGAAGTAAAGGCTGCATTCGGACTAAACCGGAATTAGCAACATGGGACTAGATGAACTGAAGGAAATTGTAATGTTGTGTCTCTTAATGTTTTGTCTTATTTTAAACATGACTGGTTATGTAATGTTTGCTCTTCCAGACTAGGGAAACTTTTTCTTAAGTTATCTGTAATTTACAGAGAGGTAAAAGTATTCATTTGTAAATGAATCAAGGCATTCAACTTTTCTGCCTATCTGAGCCCTCTGAAACCAAAAGGTCTCAGCAAGTATTCTTTCTTCCATGGCAATCAGTCATTTGCATAAGTTCAATAAGAATCTGTTCTCCTTGTAACAGGACACCATTGGAAACACTGGTTATTTTACCAAGGCTTTGACTGGAATGTCATATTTGAAAAGACTCAGATATGACCAGACAGCTTAAAGGAACTAAGGTTGACTATAAAACCTGGAGCCATAAAGCCCTTTGGAAATGTTGGCCTGATACCTTGCTTACAGAGTTCCCAGCAGCCTCACCAGGTGAATAAAGAATGTCACTCCCTGGCAGGATACTTTGGGAACCTCAGGAAGAGGAATTGGCCCAAATCGGTATTGCAGGCATGTCTGATGGCAAGTATGTGTCTTGGCTTCTGGCCTGGAGAGACTACTAAAAGTTCAACCTAGAGATTCCTTATAAGAAGTTCCAGCAGAGCAGATTCCTAAAGATCTATATAATTATTCACTGTTCTTGCTAAGCTTATGTAAATAATTAGGCCAAGTTTGTTAAGACTGGACCTGATTTGACTATCTCTGGAAATGAGGGTTATTCTAGAGAGAAAAATTATGTTCTAATAACACACCTTTATGGTTGTTAAATTCTAGATTTAATTGTTTTTAAATGTGTGTTTACCTAAACTAGACAACTTGAGGTAAACTTCAAAAAAGTTCATGATAGCTCGTTTAGACGATCTTGCTTTTGCCAGTCAGTCAGCCCCAGATATAAGGAGCATTTCGGGAATTACAAACAGCCTTACCGAGTGCCGCAGCCATCTCAGACCCCTGTGGCCAAGGGCTGAACTTTCTCCTAATTTATTTTAGTTCCAGAGACCCCCACCCTGCTTTAGTAACAGGAATCCCCACCCTGCTTTAGTAACAGGAACCCATAAATACCCCTGCCTTAACTAAGCTCGGGGTCCAAGTCCCTACTCCGCTGTGTCGGGTATACTTGGGCTCAAGCTTAAGCTTGTTAAATAAACCTTCGTGTGATTGCATCGGTGTTGGCTCCTTGGTGGTCTCTCAGACGCGAAAACTCGGGTACAACAAGTTCCTTTTTTACTATAATATGCAGATCAGAAAACTGGATTCAGGTACTTTTGTGTGGATGTTATGAGCAAAATCTTAAATGGCAAAGATGCGATTCGTTCTTCCTGCAAATCATGTTCTAATGTGTCCTGACTCCAAAGCAGCGGTCCTTTCATCTGGCCCGTTCAGCCTTAGCATCACTGCTAACAATTTGGGGGTTTGACAAACTTAGGAAGGAGAAAAAAAGGCCTGGAATCAAAAAATGTTTTCGACTCTTAGGACACATTTATAATAGCACACACCCCCACTTAGAGCAGCATAAGCTCTGTAGACTCAGGCTTCTGTCGTTTGAAAGCCAATTGGATTGTTTGAGAGAATGTGGTTTCTGCTGATAATTGGAAGAAGGATAAGAAGGTTATAAACAAACAATAAGCTGAAAAATAAACAACATTTAGAGAACAATTTTATTCGGTATCTCTATTTCTTATAATTAACTCTCCACTCAGTAATTTGTTTGGAACTCAATTTTCAATAATTTTTTTGCAAGTCATAAGATGCTGGGTCTATGGCTACACTAACTATGTTAAGCTACAATACTGAAGTTAAGGTGAAAGAAATGAAAGGCTTTAACAATTGAGTACTATCTGCATTGGAAAATTGTTGTCATCGGGAGAGGAGGAAAATTGGTCACTTTATTTGCAGGCATTACCAAAAATTCAGTATTCATTAATTCATTTACTAAATATTTATTGTTTTTCATTAGCCCTGCATTGCATTAGTCTCTTGTTAAGATTTTAGGATCAGGCAAGTTTTGTCTTTGAAATCTAGTTACACAGTTTGCAATAGTTTATTGTAGTAGTAATAATGCTAGCTAACATTTATTGTACCTTTACTATGTGTCAGGCACTTTTCTAAGTATTAACTCATCTAATAATCTTTCACATTTTATGAGGCATTATTCTTATCTTCTGTTTGTAAATGAGGCTACTGAAATTTAGAAAGAGGAAGAAACCTGCCAAGATCATAGAGCCAGACAGCACTCCAGTCCAGGCTGCCTGACTTTGGAATCAGGGCTCTTAAAAACTTCAATAAATGGGGCGCCTGGGTGGCTCAGTGGTTTAAGCTGCTGCCTTCGGCTCAGGTCATGATCTCAGGGTCCTGGGATCGAGTCCTGCATCGGGCTCTCTGCTCAGCAGGGAGCCTGCTTCCTTCTCTCTCTCTCTCTCTGCCTGCCTCTCAGTGTACTTGTAATTTCTCTCTGTCAAATAAATAAATAAAATCTTTAAAAAAAAAAAAACTTCAATAAATGGAGCCCACATCTTTTCCATCAACCAACTGGCAAAAATGTATTAAATGTATCCACTTTGTGAATCCTTCTGGATCAGAGACCTTTTCTATATTATTGCCTTATGCTCAGCACCTAGTATGGAGACCATAACAGATATTTAATAAATGTGATTAAATAAATACTTCAAGGAATATTCAAAATATAGAAGAGAAGCTTTCTATTTGAAGCTATTTATAGCCTAATTACCACTGTAGCAATACATTATATTTGTTAAGAAAAAATATTCAAAACTTGGAAATAAAGCCAAAGCATTTATAATACATCCATTGAAAGTCATGCTACTGTACTGTTTAAAAGGCCCATCCAAGAATTGTTAATAATAATCACATAATTATTTTTTAATTAATCAGACTTTAGACACTAAACACACATTTACTTGTAGTTTTCTGTATGATAGAAAAGATAACTCAAAATGTTACAATTTTATTGCCCTATAGGGCAGTAACTAGTTTCCTAGCAGTCTAACATTGATTTTTTCCTAAGACATAAATAAATATTCAGTTCCTTACATGATCTTGGGATCAGCTTTACTGTCTTATTGGTCCCTTCATAAATAAATCACTGTGATATAATCATTCTATATTTGTGAGGAGTCACTTTAAAGTTTTAAATTTTATTTTGACCCTTTCCTCATCAGAATGTAATGAAAAATATAGATGATGTCATCTAAACAGTTGTTTATACAGTGATGATAATCATAACTGACAATTATTAAGACACTATTTTAAATATACTCTATGGATTATCTAATTAAATCCTTAAAGCAAAGTTATGAAGAAAATGCTATTCTTACTCCCCTTTAGATGTTGAAGAAAGAATGTGACCTGCTTAAAGTCACTCAACTGAGTTGACGTGTAGAGGGATTTGCTGTCAAACAGCCAGATTCCAGAGACTATCCTATGGCAACTCCTAGAAACACATGATCCCTAACATTCTAATACATTAATTACATTAATGGTTATTAAAATATGAATATACAGACAATGGGCTAAACAATGACAAATACCTCTTGTTGAATGTTTGCCATGTAAGGCAATGTGCCAGTGGTTTACACACATTACATGTTAAATTTAATAACATTTAATCCTCACTGAACATTCTGATGTAGCAATTATTCTCATTCCAATTTAACCAAACAGGAAACTAGAGAAATTAGAAATCTAATCTTAAGGCCATACCACAGGGGCTCAGATATTCTGGTCTTTATGATAAACCAAGGCCATTTTCTTAAACCCTTTTATTCGATTCTCAGAACATTATACACAGCTAACATATCTTTTAAAATCCCTCATATTGTTGGACCAGGTTCCAGAAAGAGAGTTTATTCAGGTAAACAGTCTTCACATTAGCAGAACATGAGTTAGAGCCATTGAAGTTGTTCACATTCTTCCCTAAGCTTGTCACATCATCTTGGTAAATGAGAATAGCAATGGTGATTGTTAAACCAGAATTTTAGTCATTCAATATATAGGAGACGGGATGCCTGGGTGGCTCAGTGGGTTAAGCCTCTGCCTTCAGCTCAGGTCACAATCTCAACGTCCTGAGATTGAGCCCGGCATCAGGCTCTCTGCTCAGCAGGGAGCCTGCTTCCCCCCTCTCTCTCTCTGCCTGTCTCTCTGCCCGCTTGTGATATCGGTCTGTCAGATGAATAAACAAAATCTTTTAAAAATTTAAAAAAAATATATAGGAGAAACTATAAGCAGACACTTGAAGATCATTAGCAAGCAGTGACAAGGACACTAGAAACAAGAATCATTTTTATGCAGGAGAATGTTTTACAAGTTAGGGTGGGATAGTTGAAGATTAAGCATGCATTAAACATGGCCACTTAAGAAGCTATAAGATTTATCTCAGCCACAGAGAATCTATCTGGCTCTGCCACACAGCCACAGTCACACACATGCACACACGTACACACACACACACTCACTCCTGGAAGAATGTACATTCTCTAATTACTACCTTGTATTCATGTCTGCTTGTTGTGATTACCTGGAGTACCTTTGCACCTCCATTCTACGTTCTACTAATGGAAATCCTACTTGCTTATCTGGATTTGCTCCATGCAGACTTCCCTGGAAACTCCAGCCCTCCATCATGCCCCAACTCCTTCACCTTTCTATGGCAGAGATTCTCAAATCATTTAAAAACCCTGCTGTTGGTTTATTAAAATGCAGACTGGTAGGCTCCTCACCCAGAGTTTTGAATCAATAGGACTGAGGTAGGATTTCAAACCAAGAGATCCAGAAATCTGTAGTTTTAACTAGCCCTCCAGGTAATATTGATCCAGGTGATCTGAAAACCAGATTTTTGCAAAGTACAGTCCTGAGCTTTTAGGATTCAGAGATGAGATGGAAATGCAATTATCTGACCAAAGTGTGAGCATCTAAGCTTTTTTAATCCTTGCTCTCTTCTGTATTTATTTGCCTGCCCATTTCCCTGAATTTTTTATTAAACTGAATCAGGAGTCTAGGTAGATAGAAATGAGACTAGAAGGGCAAGAGAAAAAGAGGAGTTTCTCTGCTTAAAAGAGAACCAGAGAAAGATAAAAAATAGGAAGAATACAAAAACGATTATATAAAGAGAAATGGACGGAAAGGTAGCAGAGGGAAAGGCTGGAAAAAAAGGACAGAGAGAAGGGAATAAATTAGGAGCAAAGTAGTTTTGATACTAGGGCAGTGGTGAGATGTGAGATCCTTGGGAGGGAGGGGGAGAGAGTTGGAGAAGATTTGTTGTGGCTAATGAATGGGCCCCCTTGGATGGTCTTGGGAAGACACAATAAGACTGGGATATCTTTTATTTGTTTTTAAAGATTATATTTATTCATTTATTTGAGAGAAAAAGTGAGAGAGAGGGCGAGAGAACACAAGCAGGGGAGCAGAAGAGGAAGAGAGAGAAGCAGTCCTCCCGCTGAGCAGGGAGCATGACGTGTGGCTCAATCCCAGACTCTGGCATCATGAGCTGAGCTAAAGACAGATGCTTAACTGACTGAGCCACCCAGGTGGCTCATGACTGAGATTTTTAATTTATTTTTTTACTGTTGGACTATAAAGTGTTTCTCAAATGCAATTCTGTACAGTACTGAGACACATGAGAGCTCCAAAATTTATTAAAGTTACAGGAAAAAAGTAGACTATTCTCAAGATGCTTATTGTCTGATTGTGGAATAAAACACGAGTACAAGTTCCAAAGAATGCAAAAATGCTAATTTGGAAGAACATATACACCCTTATGTTTATCTACATTATTTACAATAGCCAAGGTATGGAAGCAGCCCAAGTGTCCATCAATAGATAAATGGATAAAGAAGATGTAGTATATACTCAAAATGAAATATTACTCAGCCATAAAAAAGAATGAAATCTTACCATTTGCAACAACATGGATGGATCTAGAGGGTAGAAGGCTAAGTGAAGTCAATCAGAGAAACACAACTACCACAAGATTTCACTCAAACGTGGAATTTAAGAAACAAATGAACAAAGGGAAAAAAAGAGACAAAACAGGTGGCTATCAGAGAGGGAGGGGTGGGAGATGAATGAAACAGGTGATGGGGATTAAGAGTATATTCATCTTGATGAGCATTTAATAATATATGAAATGTTGAATTCCTATGTTGTACACCTGAAATAAATATAACACTGAAAGTTAACAACACTAGAACACAGAAAAAAAAAGAAGAGGAAGAAGAAGAAGAAGAAGAAGAAGAAGAAGAAGAAGAAGAAGAAGAAGAAAAAGAAGAAGAAGAATGAAACATGAATAAAAGACATGATTTCAAGTGTATTCCAAGTGTGGAAACTGGCCTCACGGCCAGGCCCTGGTGTATCTAGCTGGGAAGTGAGGACAGAGAGGTCTCAGCAGTGGCTAGTCTCACTGTTCGCTAACTTCCATATCTCTTGCTTGATAAGTCTGTAGTCAGACTTATCAATCTGTACTATACTTGCTCTTGAGTAGAGGGACCATGACTTACTCCTCTTTGTATCCCTGTGGCCCAAGAGAGTGCCTTTCAGGAAGTGATTATTCAGTCAATATCCCAAGTAAGAAGTAAGGCCAAGTTGAGTTTCCTGTGAACCCATTCATCCTTTTTTTGCTCTTCTCAAGCAAAAAAATAATGGAACTGTTTTTATATAGTGATTGTAAGCTTTCAAATGTCATAAAGAATTAAATAGAGATATGCTTCTGTTATCTGTTAAAATAGCTTTAGGCTGCATGAGAGGGCAGAAGGAAAGATCATCCTCTTGGGTGGAATCCAGACCCATAACAGTACCCTTGAAAGTATGATATTGCTCTCCGTCATTTTTTTTTTAAGATTTTTATTTATTCATTTGACAGATCACAAGTAGGCAGAGAGGCAGGCAGAGAGAGAGAGGAGGAAGCAGGCTCCCCACTAGCAGAGAGTCCAATGTGGGGCTCGATCCCAGGACCCTGGGATCATGACCTGAGCCAAAGGCAGAGCCTTTAACCCACTGAGCCACCCAGGTGCCCCCTCCGTCATTTTTTTAACAAAGAAAATGAACGTCACAGACATAGAACAAATTTAATGACACCTTCATCATTGCAATTAAGAAAGATAACTCTTAAAGGAGCATGCGTAAGAGAGGAGAGAATATGAAGAGATAAAAACATTCCCCAGGATTAATTCTTATCCAGGGCACATGATAATATGCAGCCTCTGAATCGCCTTAATTCATCTCTGTCTGTTACCCTGATTCAGATGATAGAGTGGCTCAGTTAAATTGAAATTGAGTTAATCTGACAGCACAAGAGTGGCATTGTTACTGGCTGAAAATCATTAATTTTGATGTGATAAATTTCTTTCTAATGGGGGCATTTTTATTATCTGGTGTTTTTGTTTTGGTGACTTTTCCCAATAATGTCAATATTTGAAGCAAGCCGGAGGAAAAACAAAACAGCCTTACACTCCTTTCTCCATTATCATTATACTTTAAAAACTCCTTGCTGCCCTAGTAAAATGAAAAATTAACAGGATCAAGAACACAACAAACTTCTGATTGTAATGCACCAATTAATCCTGAGGGTTTATCAGCATGTAAACACGGAAGCAAGTGTGAGATAGTCTACATCTGGAGATTGATTGGAAGATTAAACCAACTGGGGAATAAACACCCAGTCATCTGGCAAAGCCTTAATCAGCAAATGTCCCCCTTTCAGAGCCTGTTGTATAATTAGTGTACCCAGAAATTTAAAGATGCAATCTTATTTAGGTACAGTGGGTCACAACCTTGGCTGTATACATTGTCTCCAGAACTTAAAAAAAAAAAAATGTTCTCCCTAGAGATTTGTATTTAATTGTTCTGTGGTACAGCTGGGCAATAGGTTTTTTAAAAGATCTCCAGGTGATTTACTATGAGTGTCAATACACTCACCAAATGGGGACTTGCCTTTGGTGCATTCAATTGTCACCACAGAGTTTAGGCTCAAAAGCTTTAATTGAGCAATTCTTCACACCAACATGATGGCAAGTCTGTCTCCTATTGCACAGTTAACTTCATAGATTGGTAATGGCTATCTGGAGCACCATATTGAGATTACTAAAGCCACACATGGACTTACTCATGAGAACACAGTGCGGTGACTTACTAGGGAAGGGAAGAATGAGTGCTACTGTAAATACCACATTTTGCCCTCCCTGAACTTGCAAATATATGAGTGTTTAAATTACATTTAATTTAGGTGGGATTCACATTTAAGACACAATATTAACTGACCAAGGAATCAGCACACTCTTCTTTTAACCCAGCTTTTTTAAGGCAAAAATTGTCCCTGTTCTGATTCTTTTTTGCTTATTCTTTCTTATTCCCACAGTTTCAGCCTTGAGTAGGTGATGATAGAAAATATTGATTAAAGGGGTCATAAGACTCCCTTTGGACTGTGAAGTTCTTGAAGTAAGGAATTGTGTTTTAAAATCTTTGTATCCTCAGCACCTAAAACTGGGTTTGGCGTGAGGGTGCTGATATAATTAGTACATTCAAATGACTTCGGTCAAGCCCACTGAAGTACATGTCTTCCTACCTTTAAAAGCCACTTCTGCCTTTTAAACTAACCTCTACCCTATCCCTTTTTGTTTGTTTATTTGGGCTTGTCTTGGCATTGCTGGATAGGACGTGTGTTTGGTCAGGAAAATCTTTATTTTTAGTCTGGTGATCCCCTTGTATTGTCTTGGTTTCTTTTTTAAAAAAATGTACTTATTTATATGAGAGAAAGAACACATGAGTAGGGGGAAGGGTAGAGGGAGAAAGAGAGAATCTCAAGCAGACTCCATGCTGAGCAATACAGGGGGCTCAATCCCATGACCCTGATGACACGACCTGAGTGCAAACCAAAAGTCAGATGCTTAACTGACTGGGCCACCCTGGAGCCCCAGTATTGTCCTGGGATCTTATGTGTCCTGTCCACTGCTTTCTGGGGAGTATCTGACTGTGAGGCATGGTGACTTTGCAGAAGATAGTAGCCAAATTATCTCCTTCATCTTTTTTTTTTTTCTTTTTAAAGATTTTATTTATTTTTATTTGACAGAGAGAGATATCACAAGTAGGCGGAGAGGCAGGCAGAGAGAGAGAGAGGAGGAAGCAGGCTCTCTGCTCAGCAGAGAGCCTGATGCAGGGCTCAATCCCAGAACCCTGAGATCATGACCTGAGCTGAAGGCAGAGGCTTAACCCACTGAGCCACTCAGGTGCCCCTTATCCCCTTCTTTTTAGCTCATCTGCAGTGTGGCCTGGTTACTTCTCCTCAGGAGGAATCCAGGCAGCTTCTGTACTGCTTTGACTCAAAGATATGGGGGAAGTGATGCTATACCTGTTTTGAGCATAGCCCTTAGCTACTGGGGAAGCTTCATATGTCTCCCCCTTAGAACTCAGTAACCTCATAAGAATTTTGTCTGTCCATGCTGGAAGAGCACTAGGTAGTGTGGAAATACCATGTAGTGAGAGAGAGAGGCCAAAGAGTGCCAAGGTGCCAGATGAGTGCATGAAGAGACCTTCACAGTGTGTTCTCCCATCCCAGCCAATAGCTGATGCCACATGATTCAGATTCAAATTGCCTAACTCAGCCCTCCCTGAATTTCTTGCCCATGAGATTCTGAGCAAAATTAAAATTAATAAAATATTTTTAAAGTTACTAAGTGTTAGAGTAGTTTGTTATGCAGTAAGAGCTAGAAGGGACAGCTTCTAACCAGTTCTTGTCATGTGTTTTCTCCACAACATTGTGTGTTCTGCCTAATGACCTCTACTTAGGACATTTCAAATCACTAGTGCTTGACTACGAGGTCAAAATATTTCTCGAGTCACAGAGATCTCTTTGACTCCCTGCTCTTCCTTATACTAGGTGTGTGAATTTCGACATCATATTCCTTTCTTGAACCCCAATCTTCTTGCTTTGTAAAATGCAGTGGATAATAAATGATAATCATGCTGTGGTTTAAGTAAGATACTATATATGAAGCTCTAAGCCCAATACTTAACTCATTTAAGTGCCTAGTAAATGGGAATTATTAAAAACTGCAAAATGGGGGCACTTGGGTGGCTCAGTCATAAAGCATCTGCCGTTGGCTCAGGTCATGATTCCAGGGTCCTGGGACTGAGCCCCGTATCGGGCTCCCTGCTCAGTGGGAAGTCTGCTTCTCCCTCTCCCACTCCCCCTGCTTGTGTTCCCTCTCTCACTGTGTCTGTCTCTATCAAAGAAATAAATAAATTCTTAAAATAAATAAATAAATAAATCTGCAAAATGATTGCAGTTTTCTACTTTTCTTCTTCTTCTTGTTGTTCTGTTGATTATTGGCCAAACTGAGCCGTTATTCCACATGCATTATCTTAACTTTATCCTAGTTACTCTGGGACACTCACATTCTCAAAATTTGAACATACCATGTCCTTTTTGAAACTTCAGCCCATGATGGTTCCTTCCTGCCCACTCAACTTGAATTCCTGCCCCCATCATTGAAGGTAAGAAGAACAGCTTCCAAAATCAGTTGCCTTTGGATAAGTGCTCTCTAAATAAAAAGCAGATTCTCTCCTCTTACTTGATTTCCTTCCTTTCTTATTGAATAGAATGTCCCTTTCTCCAACAGACATGGGATGAGGATAGAAATGGTCATGTTTAATATGCAAAAGTTATGGCTGGCACTTAAGATTATAATTACCGTTGTGTATAGAAGCTTTATATGGACAAACCAATGACATTCAAAGACAAGTGTTTGCTGAACTCCTTATCCTGTATCGTTGGTTATTATTTTAAGCATCTTATTTCCTCAGCAGCCTGTGAGTCCCTTAAAGTCAAAGGCAATGCTGTTTACTTGTGTATGTAGATAGCATTCTCACGATTCTAAGTACATTAAACATTTATGCTAATAAAAATACACTCAAATGAATAGAGAAAAAATGTCTAATGAGAGCCAATTTTGTCTTAGGCCTTCACATGTTACCTTATTTGAAGTACAGATTCTACAGTACCATATTTTTTTTTTTTAGAATTTTATTTATTTATTCGACAGAGAGTGAGTGCGCACACGAGTGAGTGCACAAGCAGGGGAGGGGCAAAGAGAGAGGGAGAAGCAGATTTCCCACTGAGTAAGGAGCCCGAAGTGGGGCTCAATCCTGGAACCCTAGGATCATGACCTGAGTCAAAGGCAGATGCTTAACCAACTGAACCACCCAGGTGCCCTTGTAAAGTACCATCTTAACTGAGGTAGGCCCTACTACTATAGTGAGTAGACACGGAATCTATAATTGCTCATTCTAAAGCAGTGTTTCTGGTCAGTGGCTGGTGAATGAAATGCTCAGACTCTTCCCACTTGGTGGATTCATCATCAGTTAAGGTTTTGTCTGTAGAAGCAGCATAGCAGAAGAACCACATACCTGCGGTCTTAAAATTGCCAGCCAATAAGCAGTGCACATAATTTCTGCCCAATTTCTGCTGGGTAGACCTCAGTCATACAGCCTCATTTAAATACAAAGAGCAACATTCAAGGAGGCAAATGGGTTTGGATAGTTCTTCATGTAGGGGATGGCCTGTAGGATATTTAGCATCATACTTGGCATCTACTGACTAATGCCAGTGGCAGCCTCCTCCCTGGATCCTCCTCCCTTACACCTCGCCTCCCCACACAGTTGTGACTCCAGAAAATGTCTCCTGAATTTGCCAAATCACTCCTGGCTGGGAACCTGTAGACATGTTTCATGTGCTGTGGTGGAACAGAGATACAATGATTACACACAAAAACCTCCCCTTTTAAAAAAGAGAAGGAAACAAAAAAGTCTTAAGTCTGGCCCGTTGCGGTGATGGGATCCTGGGAACAGGTATAGTGAGGTTCCCTGGCAGTGGAGGAAGTTCCTTGACTGAAGCCATCACACCCTCCCTCTGCTCTCTGGGAGAAACCTCCCCTGGGTTGTTCTCCTTGCTTATTTCTCTCCTGGCCACATCTCAAGTGCACACAGTTGCCCATACACGGATCTTTTGCAGCCTGCTTGCTACTGATGCAAGTTTTGAGCTCTTGGAATGTTTTATGGTTTGAACAGTAAAAGGCTTCTTTAGGCCAAGCTTGTGCTTTTGCATTGGCAATAAAACTCTCTTAAAAACTTTAGCAGACTTTTGATCTATTTGCTTCTAGGGGGTTCTAGGTAGCAGCAACCCTATCTTAGGTTTTTGCCTAGATGTTTCCTCCATATTTCTTTTCTCCCTTGTCCCATGCCTCTTTCTCTCAAATTAATGGCACTTACCTTGAGGCTATCTGAAACAAAAGGTGTGGGCAGAAACAAAACAACTTTAATCTATCTTTGCCATAAGGCTGATTCTTTTTTTTTTTTTTTTTAAACTGAGAAATCTTAATAGGCCTCCTTTAAATTGTCTCCTATTCTTTGCACTCTGCAAGAAACTGGCTTCTTCCGCCCTATGAATTCTTTAATTTCTATTTGCATACCTTTGCTTGTAATTACTTGTTATTAGCGGCAAAAAGCAGCCAATAAGCAACCGATCTTCTGACATATTTCATTCTGCTGCTTCTGAGCAACAGACTCAGGATGTACGTGACCCCCCTTTCTAAATGACTGTAGGTGACAGTTTTACCAGACACGTCCCCATCTTTCTAGACTGTAAAATCTACTTCTGCTCTACCTTGTCCAACAAATTCTTCATGATTACATATTCTATCACTTTTTGTTAAAGCAGCTCTTCATGTGAAAGTGCTAATTCCTATATTACATGGGGTAGATTGAATCACTTAGCACACAGATAGAATGTGTCAAATATTTAGATATTTACATTAATAACTAACAACACTTTATTAATATGCCTATGTAAAATTTATATACTATATATCTATATTCTATGTGTATATTATGTATATAATACTTACCAAAATATAAAAGAGTACAAACACACAAGAAGTTTATTTCTTGGTCACATAACTATTCAAGGCAGGCAATTTGTGGGTGATTTTATATATTTATAATAATATTTATAAACATAGTTACTATACCAATTTATTAATATATCTAATATATATTAATTTATATGATATATATTATAAGATATATATAATGGTTCAAACCATTAAAACATAAAATAGTTCAAACACACAAGAAAATTATTTCTTGATCACATAACTGTTAAGGAGGGCGTAACTTGTAGATACATTTGCTCCTTTTTTTTGTTTATTTGTTTGTTTGAGAGAGAGGGAGAATGAACAGGGAGCAGAGGGAGAAGGAGGAAGAGAATCTCAAGCAGGCTCTATGCTTACCGTGGAGCCCAACACAGGTCTCTATCTCACAACCCTGAGATCATGGTCTGAGCCAAAAATTAAGAGTCACATGCTCAATGGACTGAGCCCCTCAGGAGCCGCTTTGCTTATTAGAGTGATCATAAGACACTGGTTCTGTCGGTTATCTCTGGGGGCTCGGAAAGGGGAAGGAAGTAGAAGAGTCTTATAACATTTCTACTCAAACTTCACAGGCTAGACATTATTCCTACAATTATTATCCAGCTCAAAGGCTGGCTGGAACATGTAGTCTAGTTGTGTGACCAGGCAAAAAAAGTGATAAGGATCTAGACAAAGACAGCTACTCCTCCACGTCCTCTATATTTATGTAAGCTCTAATGCCACTCTGAGTTTCTCATTTCTGCACATTCATGTTTTATACTCAACTTGAAAACTAGCAAACTATTCTAATCCAAAATAGGACTATAGGAGTTCAAGACATGCCACCTCAAATATGCCACTTTGTATATTGGTTATTTTGAGGCACATGAAAAACAACAAAGGCATGGAGAGGCTTTCTCTGATCTCCCTATCTGTCTAAAGACAGCTTTTCTAGAAGGAGCTCAGTTGTCATGAATCCCCTCTCCAGGAGTTTTGTCAGCCGGAAGGATTGATCCATGACAGCAGAGGAGACTAGAAGACAACACCACATACTCAGACAGACTGTCATGGACTCTCACGTCTGCGGTCTATTCTTCTAAAGGCTTAGTTATATTTCCTAAAAATTATTTACACTTTCCTAAAGAGGCCTACATTCCCTTTTCCTTTCCCTATTAAGAGGTATTTAATCCTGAAGTGGAAGCCACCTTGGGGAGCTATTCATCCTCCCCTGGGTGTCTCTAATGTATACATGAGCTTTACATGTTAATACATTTGTTTGTTTTCCTTTTGTGAATCTCTTTTCTCTCAGGGGTCTCAGATAAATCTCAGAAGGGCAGAGAGAAAATTATTATTTTTTCGCCCCAACAAAACCCAATGAAATAATGAAATAATGTCTTTTCCAGCTCAATAAACGGCATGATCAGCCACTTAGCTGCTCAAGCCCCGAACCTTAAAGTCCTTTCCCTCACTTAACCATCCTATCCATTTACAATTCCTGTCTTTTGTGTGTTCATTTTAAGCACAACCAAGCAGGATTAGGTTAATAACAATCCTTAGTTCATGAAATTTTCTGTGACTTTCCCTAGTCTGTGTTCCTACATCCTCATCTGATATAACTACTATCTCTAGTCTTTTCTTCACTTTCATCATATATATATATTCCAAAAAGCATATTCTTTAATTTAATATTTACCAATAAAAACAAAAGAGAGAGAGGCTGCTTTTAATCCACTGGGACTTAACTTTTTACTCATTATTGCAATGTTACTATTTCTCCATATTGTTGCATGTACCTATAGCTTAAAAAATATTGACTGTTGCACAATATCCCAGATATATAACAACCTTATTTATACTCATTTCATTGGGTATTTGGGTTGCTTTTATAAACATTATAATTTTATATAATTCTGTGTATGTATAAGAGACTTTCCCGAGTGTGTATCTTGAGAATTCCTTGATTGTAGGATATGAGAATGTTCAACTTTACATAATTATTCTAAATTGTTTTCCAAAGCAATCATTCCAATTTAAACTCTTATCAGAAGAAATTTAAGATTCTCAAAAAATTAAAGACCTAAATACCATATGATCCAATAATTCCATTTCAGAGAAAATGAAAACACTAACTTGAAAGATACATGCACTCCTATGTTTATTGTAGCATTATTTACAACCACCAAGTCATAGATTATAGTCCATCAATAGATGAATGGATAAAATGGATAAGAGGATATATGAATTATATTTATACACATATATATGAATTATTACTCAGCCATAAACAATGAGAGCTGTTTAGACAGATCTACTCATATGTCTGTTTTTCTGTGGAATGCCTCTCAATGATCTATATGGAAATTCTTGATTTTTCCATGAAGACTGATATATCATGTGCAAATAGTAAAAACTTTATTTCTTCTTTTCTAATTCTTATGCCTGAAATGTCTTTTTTCTGTTTGGTTCTGCTGGCTAGGATACCCAGTACACTACTGAACTGAATAGTATGAATTCCTTTTTTCATTATGATTTTAAAGGAAATTCACACTATTCCATTTTAAAGGAAATGCTTCAGACATATCATGGAATTTTTTAATGTTATCAGATGATTCTTCTGCATATTTTGAGATGACATTATAGATCCAAAAATGTGTAATACACATTTTAGGCCATCAGAGGAATTGGAGTTACCTAGGGGAAGAAAATACACAAAAACACATATAAATGTGCATACACAATATTCTTGTAAAACAAATGAATTTAGTAGTTGTTCTTCTTTCAAAAAATTTTCCTTTGAGGAAGTATCTTATAGAAAGTGGCATTTAACATGGGTTTTGAAGGATAGATGAATTTTGAAAGAAAATTATAAGATGGAGTGAGAAGAAAAAAGGAAGAAAAATTATTTGGAAAGTCTGTTATAAGTGACGGTATGGAGTTGGGAAAACAACTGAATGTTAACTAATTCTCTGAGTTCATCAAAGTATGCAAAGGAAATAGTACTGGACAAACCTGTTGGTATTGTATTTTGAAAAACAATACATTTCAGAATGAGAATTCTAGAAATGAATTATTGAAATTGAATTTTAGGAGGTAAATATTTTAGTTAGATAAATCTAACATCAAGCTCTATGTTCCAAAATGAACTTGTTTTCTCAAAAATGGATTCCATTATTGATAAGTTTAGTAAACACTGCTTATTCTATCCTACAATCTTTATTATGGTATTAAAAATTCTAAGAATTCCTGAGGTTAAATATCTTTTTAAGTCTACATTTGTCAACTACTACTCGATAATGAAAATCTTTTCTCATGTCACATATTAACATATATGGAAAGGACTTTGGTTTGAGCAAGGAGAGGTTGAATGTGGTGAGATAGAATGAGAAGCACATTTAGTAAACCTTGAGACATGTTTGAAGGACTTGCTTTTGAAAGTAAGTAGGACTGGGCAGCAAATTGGTGTCTTAGGAAAGAAAGAAAAGCAGGGAAGGAAGGAAAATTCAGAGATGAGACTAGGTTTTGGAATGCAATAAATGGAAAACTGGAGCCACTGAGCAAAAATAGGAAAGAAGGGAACGTTTAATTCAGTTTGAGCTGTTCCACATTTGAGTTGCTTATGAGTTTCAGGGGATTTCCGGAAACCAGTCAGATACGTATGTCTGTACCTGAGGAACAAATTAGAGATTTGGAAATCACTCATATAAAGTTAATTGATGAAATGAAAGTGAGTATAAACTACCAACAAGAGAATGAGAAATCCCCACTGAAATTCCAGTCCAGGAAAAGGTTATTGGGGAATCATATTCAGAGGGACAAGAAGAAGAAAAGTAGTGGGTAAAGTAGGAAAAAAAAAACACAACAAAAAAAAACACAACAAACAGAAAACCTAGCCAGCCAAGGGGGAGAATCTGTAGTTCAGTGTCGTAGAAAAGCTCATGAAAAATGAGAGAAAATGTTGAGGAATAGTGGAGAATGACGGATAATGTCTTTATCTTTTTTTTTTTTTTTTTTTTAAGAATTCCACTTTTATTTTCTTTTGAAGAGCTATACTTTTCTCTTTAGAATACTCTTTTCTTGTTGGGTTTGGGCTTTGAAGTACATTTTATTCTAAAGACCTGTGTTATATTGTGGGTTATGAGTTAACTCAGGGCAATCATGATACCAATAGCTTATATGCTTCTGTGACCCAACTGTGTAAAATATGGAGGGGGATGAAGTGTTCATTTACAGATGGAAGCTCTTCAATTTATTGTCACAGGGGAGTTCTGCACCATCTTGATACACATGCAGCTAAGCCCCAGGACTTAATTTGAATTGGAAAGTTGAAGAGTAATGATCTCTTCTAGCTCAGAGAGCATGAAAAGCATTAGTTTATCGCCATCCATACCATGTCTCAGAGCTTTCTAAATGGGAGGAAGAATCATGGATGCATCCTAGGTGCAAAGAATATGTTTTATGAATAACTGTTGGTCAGGGCAGCCTGACAAACAGTTGAATAACTGAAACTAAACTCATCATTACCCAATAAACTTTCCATTCTCATTAGTGATACATCTCATGAATTTCTTGCTGGTATCCAGTTCGGAGCTCATGACCTCACTGCGACTTACATGGGTCACAGAAGTGAGCGTTGACAAAGCTAGCTAATGAGGGACTCTCTGGAATATTGTCAACACCACAAGCTGTGTCAAATGTTCCATTGGGACTGATTTTATGAGAACAGCCCCCAGATTCAAGCATCATCAGCAGAGCAAGTAATGCATTGTCAAAACCTTCCAACTCCCCAGGATCTAGGTGATTTATCTCCCGGGAAACTTTTATAAATGGACCATATTTTCCCCATACAATGAAGAAAAATGAAAGTCCCCCTTATACTCACAACTATGTCTTCAGAGGGAAAAAAAAAGATGGAGGGGCTTACTTATGAAGAAAGATTAAAAGAGCTTAGGGACAAATACAGGGGGAAATAATAATAGCCTGTGAATATTTGAAAGAAATAAAAACAGATGAGAGTGGAATTACAGTATTTAGAATAGCCCAATAGGGGATAACTAGGAGTAATGGGATGAAAATAATGGAAACAGTAAGGCTTACTCTCAGCAACATCTTGCTGGCAGTGTTAGATGATAGACTCATCTCCTGAGGCAAATGACAGAATTGCTGTCACCTGGGGAATTTGAATCTGGAGTGGAAAAATACAGATTTGGTGGCAGACAGCAACTCTGCAGTAGCAAAGACATGGAGTCAAACTCATTTGTTCTCAATTTCGATTTCTTTTCTATCTTGAGATGTTGCAATTCTTGAAGACAAAGCATGCTCAGTGATTGTCCTTGATCACCTCAGCATCTGTGTGTGTGTGATTTATAAAGCTTCATGTATTTCTTCAGAGGATAATTTCACTGATTTATGTTCTTGTACAGTATCTTTTTTTTTTTCCCCTATCAGCAACACATCTTCATTCTATTTTTTGGTCCTTTGTGTTGTTCTTGACGTATGAATCCCATGCTTATGGTCATAATGTGGATCCTCAGATATGTGGAAATGCACATGAAAATGATACCACCTAAACAATGAAGAGTGGGTGGCAGAGTCCACATTGCAAACCAGAATGTCACTACTTGCAGAGACATGTAGCACACAGAGGAGATTGTCTTCTGGTGCCACTGGCTAAACTCAAGTCCCATGGACCCCCTCAAGCAGTATGAAATATTTTGTGTGGGAAGAAGCTCTTTTTCCTTTGGAAAATATCTGTACTGTTCTTTAGCTTCTAAAGAGGATAATGAATCCCAAATTTAAGGAGTAAAAAAGTGAAGCTGAACATTTGTAGCAGATAGTTAACTGAAATTCCATTTCTTTAGGTTTTGTTGATGATGTGAGAAAATGTGCAAATATCCTGACTTTGTTTATTTATTTATTTATTTAAAGGACTAAAGACTTTTTGCATTACTATCTAGTTCTACTTGGAATAATCTCTGATCAGAACTATAGAAAAAGGAAATGAGATATTTGTATGCCTCATCTCGGGATTTGGGCCATACACTGCCTGATTACTTTTTAAAAATAAATTTATTATTTTTGTGAACCTGGTGCATTCTCTCATTAAGGAATTAAAGGGATGTAGAAAAAATTAAAAATCACAAAAACCAATTCTACTCTTTAGAAATAACTATTACTACCGTTAGGTGAATGTCATTCCAAATATCCATATTTATATGAAGAGAGATCCATCATTACAATATCAGAAAAACTCTGTAAAAATGACATCATTATGTAAGTGCTAATTAACAAAATTATTAATTTAATTTCATGCAAATATTAAATTTGAAGTAAAAAACAATTAAAGAAACTCAAGAAATGGAATTGAACATCAAAAAAACTATTCACTCTACAAAGAATTCTCACTAATCCCTCTCAATAATCCCTCTACAGTTTTACAAAAACAGTAACTTAAAAACATTGAGAAATTAGTATTAATGCTGTTTTTAAATTGTATTTCAATTTTATCTCTTAATTTTCTTATAAAAATATTAGAAAACTAGCATTCTCCTACTTTCTCTAATCGTCACTCCCCAATTTTCTGATATAATCTTATTCCTAAATGTATTTTAGCTCTGAAGTTTATTTTTTTTAATTATTTTGTCTTGGAGCTCTTATTTTTAGTTACTTAATAAGAACTTCTCTAGTACTAAATATTTATGGGGTATTTTCATCTAATTCTTTGGTTATTTTTTATTCTAGATTGGCTTCACCAGTCTCTCTGTTGGAGA
Source organism: Mustela erminea (assembly GCF_009829155.1). Taxonomy (NCBI): domain Eukaryota; kingdom Metazoa; phylum Chordata; class Mammalia; order Carnivora; family Mustelidae; genus Mustela; species Mustela erminea. Next base: position 48,178,496 of record NC_045614.1, read on the forward strand.
ATACTATCAGTCTAGTTGTTATACTAGTTATTTTGACCTTGCTTCTGTGTAGTGTGGGCTGCTCTGTTTAGAAACTGCACTGACTCTGTTTTAGTGTGGGGTAACTTCTCCTTGATTTGCTTCCTACTCTGAGGTTGATTCTGAGCATAAGCCATGTATAAGGGCTGTTTATTCATGTATTAGATACTTTTCCTGAGCCTGAAGGTATGAAATAGGATGGGACGAACACAGCTGAGGTTTTGGGTAGTTTTTATTGGGGTATCATGCCTCTTCTCTCTTCTATTATACAGTTACATGTTGGGTACCAGTTTTTACCTAACTCAGTGCAAGAGTGTGCAGGTGGCATCTCAAGAGCCTCCACTGTGAGCAATCAGATTTAAGAACAGAATCCACTGTGGGCCACTGCCTTCTCATTGGTAAGACTCTGGATGTTTCCACCACATAGCAACTTGGTTCATCTGTTTCTATTTTGCAAATAACCTCCCATTTGGAAATTATCTTCTCAACTTTATGATTTCTATTTACCTGCAGTTTTACTTTCTTGCTGGATGCTCTTAACTTGCTATTTACATACTTTCTTGTTTTTGCATTTTCCCCCCTTCTGTTCTACTTCCAGTGGATTGATTCTTCTCTATCTATAATGCAAGCCACCATTAACAGAAGATCTCACTGATGTAATTGATCATTACTCCCAAATCAGGAAATTCTTTCCATCCAGACTCTGATTTATCATTTCCCAGTCTATAGATTAGCTGGTTTTTCTTTTTTTTTTTTTTTTTTTTTTTTTTAATTCTTGTAGTTCAATCAGTTGTGTTCAGAGTTTGGGACTACAGGATCAAAATTATGACCACTTTAGCTTAAGGGACTGTCTAGGAACACTTTTTTCTAAATATACCATAGATGGTATTGTTAGAATGGGGTAATTGCTATGGCCTTCCAATTGTCTAACACCATTGACCTTGATAAGATGCAGAAAAGAGTAACAGTAATTAATTAGCATAAATTTTTGTTTTTAAAAGACAGACCTTGCTCTGCAACTGGCATAAGGAAGCTGTGCCTGCACCATTTACCAAGTGATTTACAAAATATCCGGTTAATTGAATTTAGACAAAATAACCAGGTTTCTGTTCATTCAAAAATGAAATGGATCATTAATTATATTCAACTCTTAAGACATCCACATGGTTTAAGCATAGAGAAATAATTATTCATACCATGATATAGGAAATAATGGACATTTTTAACTTTATTGAGGAATATGTATTTAAAGTGTAAAATGTGATGATTCGATATACATATACATAATGGACATTTTGACTAATAAAAGGTGTTATTGACTGCTTGAGACAAAATGTTTTTAATACTTTAGTTAAGTCGGCATAAAACGTATTTTCATTTTTCATCATAGGCTATTTAATTCATTACACAGGAAACCGTTCAAACGCCCATTCTACCTCATCTACACAGAGAGCACAAGGAATGCACAAGATGATAATTATCAGCCCGCTGAATGACATCTACACAAAGCTTTGGTCTTGCAACCTAAAAAGAGTCATGAAATCTCAGAGCTTCAGTCTGAAAACCAGCCTACTCAAATCATTATTATTCCAATGAGGGCACAGAAGTTCAGAGTAGATAGGAACTTACTTGGGGTATCTGAGAGCAGAACTTGGCTCTTTTTGCTCCTGATCTAGAATCTTTTCCACTTTGCCACACAGCTTGCAGCTCAGATCAATGTTTTCTCAAATACAGGACACCCGAGAGGCTCTTAGGCCCTTTCAGGGGAAATGAGTTTGTGAATGGGTGATTTATAGTTGCAATAATGCTTAGCTCAAAATGCCTAAGGAAGGAGAACAGACTGTGATTGGTACTGCATGAATGAAACCCACGGCCAATTTATACCTAGACATTGTGGCTCCTTCATCAGCAATGATAGGAGAGGAATGGAAAATAATTTAGAAAATATTTGAGAGATGATTGAAGGCACTTTGAAATATTGGTATTGCATATTTTTATTCTATTTGGTAGAAACAGAAAACAAAAGACAGTCTCACCTAGACGAGAAAGGCATTAATTTTAGGCATGACTGGGAGTAAATACATGGAAGAATTTTTCTAGCAGCTCGAATGTACTTAAATCAACTTAAATATTTGTGGTTAATAAGTAATATGTCCATATGAAGGAATAACACATAGTAAAAAAAAGTAATAGTCATAGGATACAGATGTTGAAAGTTTTGTAATAACATAGTACTGAATGAAAAGAACCAGGAAAAAAAGAAAGAACCAAGATGTAAAATAATATGTACATATGATACAATTTGTATTTAAAAATCCATATATAAATCTCTATATACTAAAATGCTATATAATAATGAAAAGTGTCAAATGATATACTACAGATAGTAGTACTAAACCAGAACACATTTAGTGTCCCCAGGGGACATTTGGGAATGTCTAGAGAAATTTTGATTGTTACAGCTGGGGGCAGGAAATGTGATCTTGGCATATAGGAGACAGAAGCCAGGGGTGCTATTAATCATCTTTCAGGCCTGCCCCACAACAAATTGTTATATCCTTTATGCCAATAGAGCTGACATTTGGAAACTCAGGGTATTCTCTGGAGGGTCAAGTAGAACCTGAATTAGAATTTTAGAGATCCAAAGCAGAACTTCCACCTTATTTGTATTATTTGTACTTGCACTAATGAGAATGTATTACTATACTACTAGTATGGTTTTTTTTTTAATGAAGTCTATAATACAATAGATGTCTAAATTTGGATTTCTCTTTAAGTCCATTCACATGAGAAACATGACCAAGTTGGTGATAATTGATATTTAACAGCACAGTCTGGTATGTTGAGAGCAATGCAAGCAAATTCTGCTTCTCTAGGGTGAGTGCAATTTACAGAATGCAATGGGAAAGTCTTCTAATTTCATTCATCATGCTACAGTTTTGCTTTATGAAGGAGGCTGATGAATTTATAGAACAGATTAAGGAAAATTCTAATTTCTATTTGTAGGATCTGTTGGTTGGGAAAGACTTTGCCAATTCTGCTGATACTTTTGCAGTCTCTACTATATATTTCACAGGGATTGTACAGATATCTGTTTGGATTCTCTACACTTAATGAATAAGACCCTCTCATACCACTACTCCTTAGTGTGTATTTGTGTATATGTTCTTGAAAGTATATATTTGAGTACTTTGAGTGATGAAATATCTCACAAGGCAGCTTCTTGTATTTTTTTTATTATGAAATATTGTGGGCAGTTGGAAGGTTGAATTCTATAATAAACTTCTATGTTGATACCAGCTAAGATGAAGAAATGTTAACAATTCGCCATAATGAACTCAAATTTCACTTCCCCTCTTTATTTTTCCTTCTTTATCTAGAAAATACAGCATTATAGGTAAAGCAAAGACCCATTTATTCCTCCACCCTCCCCACCCAGAAGTAACCCCAGCTCTGAACTTGCTGTATAGTCCTTCCCATATATGTTTCTATCTTTCTACACATATGTTTCTGTATCAAATAAGCACAGCTTAAATTTGGTTTGTTTTAAAAGTTTAGGCGAATGTTTTCCTTTTGCAGTATTTCATTAAATAATTATATAAATCCATGTGGGCACAAAAAGTTCTGGTTCACTCATTTGAAATGCTACATGTATCATATTCCATCATGTGGTTACATCGTGGTTTATTAATCCATCGGCCATTTATTTTGTTTCCTTTTTTAAAAAAAATTGTAGGGCACCTGGGTGGCTCAGATGGGTAGGCATCTGGTCACGATCTCTAGGTCCTAGGAATCAAGCCCCAGGTCAGGTTCCTGGGCTCAGCAGGGAGTCTGCTTGTCCCTCTGCCTCCTCCCCTGCTTCTGCTCTCTCTTTCTCTCTCGAATGAATAAATTAAATCATAAAAAAATTAACAAAATAATATTGTAAATAACATTGAAATGAATGTCATTATTCATGCTTCCATGGGTATATGGATGAAAGCTCCTTTAGGCAAATATTTCCAGAAATGAAATTGTTAAACCAAAAAATGTGCACATCTTCAATGTCACTGGATGGCAGATAAATATTCTGCTCTTCAGAGTGTTTTAGAGTCTTCTAAAAAGATATAAGTGTTTCTGTGTCTCCATACCCTCACAAACACCTAGTTTGTTAAGTTTTTTTTGACAAAAGTTCCTCTGATAGCCATAAAGTAGTGTCACTTTTATTTTGAGTTTTTCTGATTAGTAGTGATTGAACAACTTTTTTATCCATGTGCATATTCTGGCTGCTTAGCTTTTGTCTATGATATGTGTTATCAATTTATTGATATTTCTTTCTATGGATTGTGCTTTTATTGTCAAGTCTAAGAATTCTTTGCTCGGTCTTAGATACCAAATAGTTTCTCTTTTTTATTATTTTCTAAAAGTTTTAGAATTTTTTGCTTTACATTTAATGATCCATTTTGTGTTAATTATTGTATAACATGTGAGACTAAAGCCAAAGGCTCAGTAAAAAAAGCAAAACAAAAAATCAAACAAAACCCTCCAAGCTGTGGCTGTCCAGTTTTTGCCAGAACCACTTGTTATCTCTTGGCTTTTTTTTATAATAGTCATTCTAACAGTTTGTCAATTTTGTTTTTTTTCCCCCCAAAACTCTTCATTTCATTGATTTTTCATATTGTTTTTTTCTACTATTTATTTGATTTTCTATGTGGATGTTATTTGTGGGTACTTGAAAATAATACATATTCTGCTGTTGTTTGGTGAAGTATTGTATACATGTTGATTAGATCCTATTGGTTGATCACACTGTTGATTTCTCTCTCACTGATTTTTTTTCTAGTTTTCCCATCCATTTTTGAGAGAGGCATGTTTTAAGTTTCCATAAACAGTTCTGGATATTGTATTTCTCCTTTCAGTTTTATCCATTTTGCTTCTCATATTTTCATCTCTGTTTTTTGGTACATAAACACTTTGTATTATGTCTTCTTGATGGATTGACTTCTTATCACTATATAATTCCCTCACTGTTTATGACATTTTATTGCTCTGAAATCTACATTATCTGATATTAATGCAGTCATTCCTGGTATCTTTTGATTAAACTCATTTATGTGTATTTTTCTATCTTTTTACTGACAATCTGCTTATGCTATTATATTTGAAAATTATTATAGACAACATAGAGTGGAGTCATCATATTTTAATGAACATTGTCAATCTTACACTTTATATTAGTTTATTTAGACCTTTTATGTTAATAGTAATTGTCAATATGTAAGGTATTAAGTCTGTCTTATCTTTTTGTTATCTATGTCTTTTCTCTTATTTCTTTTTTCTGCCTTTCTATGGGTTACTTTTTGATCTATCTGTGATGTTTTGATGTTTCTATAATGTCTGTACAGCTTTTTTAGTGTACATCTTAGACTATATATGTATATATATGTATACATACTTTATCACAGTCAATCGGGGCCCTCATTTGCCAATATGAGTGCAGTATGAAAACCCTTCCTCTCTTTTGTTCCTTTATTAGTCCTTTATAATTTAACTGTATTAAATATTTCCCTTATATACTTTAGAACCACAACAGACAATTCTTTTTTGTTTGTTTCCACTATCAAATATAATTTAGAAAACTCTGGAAGAGAAGGAAAGTCTGCTATACTTGCTAATGTTCTCAAACTTCATTTCAAAAAATTTCTTCCTGATGTCCCAAGATTCTTTTATCATTTTCTTTCTGTTCGGGGATTTTTCTTTTTCTTTTTTTAAAGATTTTATTTATTTATTTGACAGAGAGAGAGATCACAAGTAGGCAGAGAGGCAGGCAGGGAGAGAGGGGGAGGTAGGCTCCCTGCTGAGCAGAGAGCCCAATGCAGGGCTTGATCCCAGGAGCCTGGGATCATGACCTGAGCCAAAGGCAGAGGATTTAACCCACTGAGCCATGCAGGTGTCCCGGGATTTTTCTTTAATTATTCTTTTAGGATATTTCTGCTGGTGACAAATTCTCTTAATTGGCCTTCATCTGATAATGTTTTAGAATTTTAAAGTTTAGTTCTCAAGAGGATTAGCCTATAATTTTCTTTGTATATAATAAATTGCCATGTTGGTTTGTGTAATAAAGTTTGTGTTGGCCTCTTAAAAGAAATGAAGAAGGGATTCCTACCTTTTTGTGGAAAAATTTGTTCATATTGATATTTTTCTCTTAGGTTTTGAAAGGAGTTACTAGCTAAGCCCTCTGTACCAGTTTTCTTATGTGTTCATTCTCCTGAACACATATAGAATTATTCAGATTTAAATTTTTTCTCTGTATTGGTTTTGGTAGGTTATGCTTTTCTATGCTGTCCCCTACCACATTCTTCTGTATTTTCACTTTTAAATTATATTTACATTATTTTATTTATATACAATTATTAATAAAAATCTCTTATATCCTTGTAATTCCTATGTCATCTCCATTAATGCCTTTTCTTTTTTCTGTTGATAATTTATTATCTCCTTTTTTATTCTTGATTGGTTCATTATTTATATATGTTCTCAAAGAACAAAATTAAGTTTTTTTTATTTTTCTGTATTTAAATTTTGTGTTCAATTTCATTGCTTTATATTTTATATTTGTTTTATTCTATTTTCTTGGGATTTAATTTGCTATTATTTTCTTTAGGTGAATATTCTGTAAATAAGTTTTAGACTGCTTATTATTTTAACATATGCATTTAAAGCTATAGCTACCACTATTACTTTACAAGTATCCCATAATTTCTTTTATTTTTGTTACTATTAAGCTTAAACTTGGTAATTTCTACAGTCTAAATTCCACTCATTTCTTCTTTGACTCAAATTATTTTGAAAGTCATCATTTATTTTCTAAGTATTTGGGTTTTTCTAGAGTCTTCTGGATGCTGACTTCTGGCTTAATTCCACTATGGTCAGAAAACATGTTCTAAATGGTTTCATTTTTTTCCCCCCAAATTTGTTGATACTAGATTTCTGGTTTAGCATAATGTAAATTTTTGTAAATGCTTGTAGACACAGAAAGAGATGCGCACTCTTTCATTGTTGAATGCAATTTTCTATATTGTTAATTGGTTGATATTATCCACATAATGGTGTCTTTACTTTAGTTTATTTTTTCTAAAATTTTCAAAAAATATTACCAAAGTTTCCTACTCTGATTGCAGTTTGGTCTCTGTCTCCTCCATTTCCTTTATTTTTGCTCTACTTATCTTTAAGCTATGCATATTTTTAGGTGCTAACAAATGACATTTAAGTTTTTATGGTTTGGTTTTGTTCTCTTTACCAATACAAAATGCTTTTTGTTATCACAAGTAGTATTTTTTGCCCTAAAGTCTAATTTGTATGATTTTAATATATCTACTCCAACTATCTTTAGGTTAGTATTTGCATGACAAGTCTTTTTCCATTCTTTTATTTTTTTTATCATTTGTATCCTGTATTTAAGGTGTTAGAGTTTTAGCTTTTTATTCACACTGACCATCTTTGTCTTTTTAAAATTTTCTTCTGGAGTAGTCTTATCCGTTACATGTGATGTAATATAATTTAAGTGAATTTAACTCTACCATGTTACTCTTTTTACATTTGTTTTTTCTCTGATCTACATTCTTTTCTTCCCTTTTCTATGTTGTCTTCTTTTAACTTGCCAGAATTTTTAAAAATATTTCATTTTTTCCCCTGTGTTTGTTACTTACAAAGTCCTTTTACTCCTGTATTAGTCGGTATCCCAGAGGTTACAACCTGTGTCTTGGATTTAATAGAATACAAAATATAGCAAGATTATTACCAATTCCCAGACGATTCTAACATATTTGGACTATTTAATTCTATTTAATGTGCCTTGCACTTTGTGTTATTTTTGCCTTGAATTTTAATTCTGTACATACTTTAGTCACCATAAGATCTATTTAATTATTTACAATAAGGGTCCATTCAGATTTAGCCACATATTTATCTTGTTCAGTAATTTTCATCTCTTCCTTTTTATCTGTGCTTCTGTCTGGGACTATTTTACTTCTTCCTGAAGTATTCTCTTTGGTATTTCTTTTAGTGAAATTCTTCTGTTGACAAATAGCTTTTGTTTGGCTAGAAACATCTTTAGTTTGCCTTCTTTTTGGAGAGACATTTCATAAACCCTTAAGACTGGATTGGATGTCAGACAATTATTTTCTTTCAGCAAATTAAAAATGCAGTATCACTGCCTTGCAGCTTTCACCAATTCTGTTGAGAACCCAACAAATCAGTCTTGTTGCTTTGTTAAAAGTGATGGGTTTTTTTTCTTTCCTCTTGCTGCTTTTAAAATCTGCTTTTTGTCTGTAGCAAGTTATGGTTTCCAGAGCAAATCTGGCACACTGACTGTTTTTATAAAGTTTTATTGGAACATAACCATGTCCATTTGTTTACAAATCACATATGGCTGCTTACAGCAGAGTTGAATTGTTGTAAAAGGGATAGCATGGCCTTCAAAGACTGAGGTATTTTCTATCTACCCCTTTATAGAAATAGCCTGTCTACCCCTAATGTACAATTTTCAACAATTGGAGTTGCAATATGCCTACTTGTGCTTATTTATTTTAATTTTTTAAATCATGTGTGAGGTTTGTATGACTTCTTGAATCTTCAACTTGATAGCTTTCATAAGTTTGGGGACATTTTCAAATACTATTTCCATACCATCCTTTCTCCAGTCCTTTTGCAACTTCTGTCACCTTCATGTTAGACATTTTCAGTACTTCTCACATGTCTCTTACACTCGTTTCTCTATTTCCAGTTCTTTATTCTACTCATTCAGAGTGGATATTTTATTATTGACAAATTATAGTTAATAAATCCTTTTTTCTGCTGTGATGAAAGGTTTTTATACATTTCTATTTCATTCTTCACATCTATTGTTATGTTTTTATGTTCTATAATTTCCATTTAATTCTTTTTTATGAATTCTATTTTTCTGGTGAAATTCTCCATCTATTTTACTGAACATACTAATTGTAATTATTTTAAAGTCAGTATTATAATCTTCTAAGGATTTGTTTCTATTGTCTCTTTACTTTTCCTCTTGTTTTGGTATTATTTGTCCCTGTCTCTTGTCAGGGCTGATAACTTCTGACTGAATGCCAGGTTATTGCCTGTGAAAAATTGTGATTGTCTGAAGCTCTAGCTGATATTATTTTCTTCCATGGAGAATTTATTTTGCTTTTGACAGTCAATTAAACCAGAAACAGAACACATAATCCAGTTTGGAATTGAGCTTGTTTGAATGGAATTTCATGTTTACTAACCTAATCCACTTGCTCACTCTTGCTCCTATGGAATGGTCTTTTAGGGTTCTAATTAAAAGTCTAGATCTTCATCAGACTCCTTATTGCTTGGCCTTGAATTCAAATTCTTGTTTCCCCAGCCCTGTGAGCCTCTAGAAAGCTCGGCTCCAATTTCCAGATCATTTTCTGCTGTCTTTTACTCTGCTTCCTAGGGTCTCAACTCTGTGCCATTTACATATTGCTAAAAGACTTGAAGAACAAAAAATGTCACAGATTTACTGACAGTACATTCTTTTTGTCTGTGATGTGAAATCTGAAAGTCCTGGCTACCTTCCTAGTTCTCCAACACCTTCAACACATTCAAAAACCATTTTTGGATAAATTTTTTAGTTCCAATAGGAAAATTGATCTGTAATAAACTACTTCACCGTCAGTAGTAATGAGAATCCCTTATCTTCCCCTAACTTTAAATTTTCTTTAGAATTTAGTCCAAGAAAGTTTGTTGTTTCCTTTTTTTTTTTTTTTAATTAACTTTCAAATTTGCTTTTCCAAAATCTGGAGCATGTAGTTTGTTTCTAGTGAGAGTATCTTCTAAATGATTAGTGACCCTTTTCTGTTTACTAGAGTACTTTCTATTAAATTGTGCAAAACCTCTTTCTATTTCAGGGCAGGCCAAATTATTAGACAATTACAGCTGAACATCAGAATTTGTGATCTGCATGAGTGATAAACATGCCAGAATTTACTTATTCCAGTGGAAATGGATCCCCTTTCATATAACACTCCAGAGTTCTAAACACTTATTCCAGCACTTCTGTCCGATGCTTGAAACCTTTTGGAATATTTGGAATATTCTTCAGAATATAGTCTTGCAAACAAGTTTAGTGATGCAACTCTTTTTTCTTAGTGGTTGGAATTAATTTGTAAAATAGCCTATAGTCATCCATGCCACATCTGGCTAATAAAATAAGGGATCAAAACTGTAAAGTTTGGAAGTACAATCTGCTAAGAGACCTGTAAAATTTGTTTCTATTTTTTGAAGTCTAATTCATCCACTTATTTTTAAATTAAAATTACTGGAGGGACACAAACCATAAGTGACTCTTAATCTCACAAAACAAACTGAGGGTTGCTGGGGGGCGGGGTTGGGAGAAGGGGGTGGGATTATGGACACTGGGGAGGGTATGTGCTTTGGTGAGTGCTGTGAAGTGTGTAAACCTGGTGATTCACAGACCTGTACCCCTGGGGATAAAAACATATGTTTATAAAAAATAAAAAATTAAAAAAAAAAAAAGAGCATTGGGACCAGCCAGGAAAAAAAAAAAAAAAATTACTGAGTGCCAAGTACTATATGCCAAGCACTATGTCAGAAAGAACGGTGAAATGCAAGTAATCGTTTGAATAATTATTACTTCACACAGTAAATTTTCAGCATGTAGAGAGGTTACACACATACACGTTATCCATATGTATAGTCGTACTTATGTATGCTTGCTTTCACATATGTATGTGTATGCATATGGTTAACTCTGGAACAATGTGGGGCTTAGAGGCACTGGCATCCACTGCCCCTCACCACCATTGTTAAGAATCCATGTATAACTTTTAAATCTCCCAAAACTTAACAGCGTGTTGTTAACTACAAGCCTTACCAATTACAGGGCTAATTAACACACATTTTGTATGTTATATGGATTATTTACTATACTTTTAAAATAAGGAAACTAAAAAAAGAAAATTTTATTCAAAAAAAATCATAAGGAAGAGAAAATATATTTACAGTACTATACTGTATCTATGTAAAAAACAAAACAAAATGCATAGAAGTGGACCCTCACTGTTCAAACCCATATTGTCCAAGGGTCAACTGTATAAAAGTACCATATGTTCTCATGCATATTTCATATTGATATATTAGGCATGCCCCATTAGTTAGACTGTCAACTTTTCAAGTAAGTTTTGTTTCTCCTGACAGTGTCTATTCTGGTATTTTACATATACTGAGAACTTGATTAGTGCTGACTGAATGATTATCTATAAGTCAGTAATTTTAAATAAAACTCAAAATTGCCATAAGCACAGGAGTTGTTTTATTACAATATTTCTTGCTGACAGTTGGCTTTTATTATAATCTATGAGCAAAATATTTACTGTGAATTGTAATGCCTTCACAGAAATTATGACAAAACTCTGATAGATGGAGCCTAGGCAACAACAGGGGAAAGAACTATCATATGATTCATAAAAAGAAGAAAAAAAAGCATGAATCAAAGTACATGGGAATATTTGTCACAGTGAGTACTGGTTGACTCTAACGCTACAGAGTTCATTTCTATGTGGGCTACTTCTCTTAAGGAGAGGGCAGGTTAAAACACACACATACACTTGGGACATGAGTCATCCTCTACATTCATATTCTAAAGTACTTATATGTCTCTTTTTGGCAGTTAAACATGTTTTCTTAAAAAACACATTCTGCTTTTCTTAGCACTTTACTCTTAAAAACAAAAAGAACAAAATGGAAATCTAAAGTGATACTCCAGAAACAATGAATGGTGAGGATTCGAATGTAATAAATTATATGCCTCAGTTGTAAGCAACAAAAATAATACTGCATTTTTGCTTTCTGATCTATTTCTACATTTACGCTTCCAATATAACAACTTAGTTGGCATTTAACACTAAGATATGAACATGTGTCTTAGCAACAATTTCTATAACCGTACAATAGCCTACTTTTTGTGACATTGGGTGCTACTGCAGTTAGAGAATAAGCCTAAAGCCTTAATTATTCCATTGAATACATCACTCTTTCCTCACATACATCTCCTAGACCATGAAATAAAGAAAAAATTTTCAGATACTGACATAACTCCCCCAAACAAATTATTTGCTTCCATTTTGACAAGTCTGATTATAGCAGCAATACAATTGGGATAAAGTTCTTTCATACCAAAATGTAAGAAGATAAACCGTATTTATAAAAAACCATTTGACCTTGATTTTTTTTTAAAGATTTTTTATTTATTTGTTAGAGAGAGAGAAAGAGACAGATACAGAGCGCAAGCACAGGCAGACAGAGTGGCAGGCTAGAGGCAGAGGGAGAAGTAGGCTCCCTGCCAAGCAAGGAGCCCGATGTGGGACTCGATCCCAGGACGCTGGGATCATGACCTGAGCTGAAGGCAGCCGCTTAACCAACTGAGCCACCCAGGTGTCCCTTGACCTTGATTTTTTAAAAAAATTTTTGAGGCTGAATTAAGTGTCATCACGCCAGGGATACATCATCAGAAGAAAACCAGATGGGTTGCAAATGGGAATAAAGTCTTCAAGGAACCTAGGAAATTAAAAATGATGTAGGAATAACTGAGGCTCTATGTTCCAAGCATCCTGTGGGAGACAGGTGGATCAGGGAGTCTGTAAATCTCTATCTAGCTTAATACAGAGGATTATGTATCTATTAGGGCAATCTAAGTTTGCTTCAGTAATAAATGATCCCCAATCTCAGTTGCTTATAAAAACAAATATTTATTTCTCCCTTGTGTTTCATGTACACAAGTGGTTCAAGTGTAACTCTGCTGGACATCATTTTCCTAATGGGCCCCAAAATGACAGAAATTCCCTACTCTGTATTACGTGTCTTTGCAGAAGAGGGAAAAGAGAGCATACTGAGTAGGTTCTGGCTCTTAAAGCTTCACCTAGAAGTGATACCTACCAGTTCTTTTACATTTTATTAGCTATGAAAATCAGATAGTCATGCCATAGTTGAAAAGGAGGGATGTACAGTCTTCTTTTCTAGAAGGGTAATGCATATTGGTGACCAATGATACAATACTAGAGTACCAGATGGTGATGGAGACTGGCACATTGTATTTCAAAAATGATACAAACATAAGTACTCAGGGAAGTATGCAGGGGAATTGAGAATAAGAGAAGTTGACTGGATGCTAGAGTAGGAGATAAATGGAAAGAAAAAAATAGTTGTTTCAGGACAGATTATGGCAGACTCTGAATGTTTAACCCAAAGAGGTGGATAGTAATGTTATTTTCTAGAAACAAGTTTGTTTTAGGTTAGGTATCCTCACAAACAGAGCCTTGAGGACTGCAATTTGTTCATCTGAGAGGCGATCCCGGGAAAAAAAAGGGAGCTGGAAAGAAAGACAAGAAAAGAACAGTCCAACAGCAGATGCATGAACTGGTTACTGCTGTGGGCAATCCCAATAGGGATAAATTGAGGACCTGTGTGAATCTGGGTCCTCCCAGAAGGATACCCCAAGACTACATTAAACATAAAATCACTTTACTATGGGAAAGGTCTGTGAGAAAAAGTGAGGGGGGGGCAAATCATCCCAGACTACCACATATTCCAAAGAAATTTCAAAAAGGTGGTGGGAAGTGCTAGAGTCAAAGTTGTTTGTCAAAGGAGTCTCATGATGTCTAGGAGCAGATCTGTCAGTCCTTAGATGGGAATAACCAATGGAAAGCATGGCCTCAGTATATACAAGGAGATAGATTTCAGAGCCCTGAAGCATGGATCCTCAATGATGCCCCTTGTATTTGAAGGTCTGCAATTCCCAAGGTGTACATTCCCAAGGACACCACGGAACCATATAAAATTGGTCTTAGAATCATCTCTTTAAAAAGAGTGAGGCTGGAGCATTTATCTACTAATTCACTTTCTCCATCATTCCAGGGTTGTTATAAGCAGTGTTAATTCTCATTTTCCCATGCACGTAGAATAATCAAGCTCTTTAAGTTTTGGGAGAAAGTTCTAAGGTTAAGCATCAGAGATATGTGGTAGGTGTTTAAGGAGGGTGCTGTCAGAATTCACAGAAGCCTTCTAGCACATCTGTGTTTGGACTCAAGGACGAGCCTACAGTTGTGATACAGAACCTCAAAAAGCATCTGTTGAAATGCTAATGGAGGGTACATAAGTAGATCGAAGATACAACCATAAATATATTTTAGAATGATTTTTTCTCCTGGAGGACATAGGAAAAGAGACAGAGTGGGGACAAGAAGACCATAGTAATTATAGTAATTGTCCTGGTATTGTGACTCTGTAGTTAGATATAACAGGCTTGAATCCTGACTCTTGGACAAGGTACTTAAATTTTCTGATACTCAATTTCCTCATCTATAATTGGGAATACAATAATACCTACTTGATAAATGTTTTTGCTGTGGGAAAGTTACTTAATTTTCTAACCCTTCCTTTGTTTATCTGTAAATGGGGATATATGAACATCCACCTAATAGCACTGCTATAAGGATTAAGTGAGATAATGTGGCAGATGCTATTTGTTGCCCAACCAATGTCAATTCCCCAGTTTTGCCTTTCTAACAGAACCAGCTTTGAGGGTGGGAGAAGGCAGCAACGTTGCTAGAATACTTCATCATTTTGCTTCTTTGCATGTAGAAGTGGCCAGTTGATGCAGTATGGCCAAAGAATTGTGGGACACTACTGAGTGCAACTTCTAGGAAAGCTATTGGTTTGCTGATATATGAAACAGAGTCAGCAAAAGACTCAGTTGGCATATACATTTCGCCTTTCCCTCTTCATTTTCTTTATGCCCCAAAGGTCAAATGAACTCTGGACCTTGAATAGTCTTTTTACTTGTGTGAGTAGAAAAGCCACACTTTGAAGATTTAGTACAGAAAGAACCTGGATCTTTGATGACTTTCTTGTCAAACTAGACAGATCTGGATGAGCACTTCCAAATATTTTTGTCATACAAAAAAATAAGCCCATATTTCATTTAAGTCACTTTAGTTGGGTTTGTTACACATCACTGAGCACAGTCCTGACTGAAATCAATAAATAAGGTGCTTTATAGAGTGTCTTACATACATATTTATATATGCATATATATTTAATGTATATTTATTTATTATATATGTATTTATATATATATGAATCTTAGCTACTACCATTAGTGTATTAGTGTTATGGTTGCTTTTAGTAGTGAGAGATAATTACGGGTTTAACCTAGGGGTTACAGAAAGATGGTGGTTTAAGAGACAAGTAAGTGATATATCAAAATAGTGTTCAAAACACTTGTCCACTGATGGTTGAAAGGAGCCCAATGACTCAAAGACAAAAAATGGAGAGCTGAGGACCCAACGATGATATTAACAAATAGCTAACAGTTTTTAGTGTTCACTATGTGCCAGGCAGGTTTTAAGGACTTGCTAGGCTTAATTACTAAACAATGGAGCCACTAACAGACCCAGGGTAGATGGGGCAATGCAATAATGAGGAAATGACCAGTGACTCTTCACAGGGCAGCCAAATTTTCAGGGCAGAAGGAAAAGTGTGTCTGTTTCTCAGGAGGGTAATTGGGATTTGGGATATTTGGACTAGGAATAATCCTTCAGTGAGAACTGAAGAGAGTAGAATAGAAGAGAGAGGCAGAGAAAGTTCCAGAGGGACAGAAGAGAACCCAGAAGAGAATCTGTACAGCTGAAATGTACAGGTTAACTCTTTCACCCAGGAAGATGCTCTGAGTGGTCCTACTGCCACAGATGTAATAAGGGGCTGAAACTGGGATGCATGTCATCTTCCACAAAACACTACCACGAATGATCAAGGAATGGGATATTCTACTAGAAATCAAAATGTTCCCTTCCCTTGTTTCAACTCTTATTAATAAATATGATCTAATGAGCCTAACTATGTCCTTATTTAATTATTATAGAACTCGAAGTATGTCTGGATAGCTTTTATAATATAGGACAAGTATCTATAAATGCCAAACTTTGAAAGATCATGGGGATTTACAGTGATTCCCCATATATATATGATCTGTTTTTGTGGTGATTTACTTCTTAGTCCACCATAATGATTCAAGAAGGGATTCCAGATAATTTCGGTTAATTAGAGTATTGTTAACTTGAGATTACTTTTCCTTGGGTGTTTTCCCACAATTTTCACTCTAGTGTAATGACTGTGTTCACTTATGTGTATTATGTAAATAACTGCATCTATTAAGTTTTATAAAAATAAATTCATTTTACCGTATTTCATTGTATTTAATGTACTGATATAATGAAAATCTACAGCATCTGTGATGATTTTTAAACCAAATTAAGATAAATTTTTTTTTTTCAAATAGTAGAACTAACCAAAATCCTGATGGAGGTGAGATAATACACCAGTGTTGAAAAGTAATTTTCCTAGTACTCTAATAGGCATCATGCCCAGCAAAGTGCTGGCTGCTAACTGCAGGTTGAGAAGGCTCATCACCAAGTGTTATAATGGGTTGGAAGCAAAAGGGGAAGAAGAAATTCATTTTCACTCTTTCTGCCTCTGAATAAAATGATTCACACCCCTTACAGCTCCTGTGGGTTTCACTAGTGGCACATTTTAAAAATAGAATTACCAAATCTCAGTGCTGGAAGCAATTTCAGGGGGGTCACAGCAAAAGCTCTCATACCTTACGGG
Source organism: Mustela erminea (assembly GCF_009829155.1). Lineage (NCBI taxonomy): Eukaryota > Metazoa > Chordata > Mammalia > Carnivora > Mustelidae > Mustela > Mustela erminea. The sequence goes on from NC_045614.1 coordinate 48,195,206, forward strand.
GAATCTCTTTCATATCTATGTCTTCATGGCTTTGAAATTTCTGGAGGAGGTTAACTCACAATCTCCATATGTAGCCCATTCCATTTTAATTTAATTGTTTGAAATTTTTTTCTTCAAGCTAAAATCTTTTCTGTAAATTAACAGTAGTATTAACAGAAGCAATAGCTACTGATGTTTGCACATGTTGAACATTATATTTAGTTGCACCTAACAGAATCCACTCTTCCTACTTTCAGGAGAAAAAAAAAAGATTTTGAAACAGAGAATTAGATACTGACAAAATTAGAAAGGCAAGTGGAATAGGCAGTAAGTAGGCAAGGTTTTTGGAATGGTTCCTCAAACAAGATGGAAGAACTGGTCTACCAAGGGTGATACCACCTCCATTACAAACAGGAAGAGGGGAGAAGCAGAAGCCACAGTAATTCCAGGACCATACCACTTCCCATTTCACACGGTAAAACAAAGAAAAACAAAGCAAAGCAAAGCTAAGCTAAGAAAGCCTTTCATCTATCTTGATCTACCTAGCTCTAATCCCTTCCACTATTCTACATATGTCACAGTGTCCAGATTTTGTCTGTGTCTTTGTTGCTATAATTGGTTTTAATTCCCCTCATGAGGGTGCTCCTGTGACTCATGCAGTTCTACAGTTGTGATGGGTAGAACTGAATATAGGGACATCTGATCCAGCAGCTGGAGAACTAGCACTTTCCGTATGCCATCCATAGACTCTTCAGTTTTTTGCCAAATTTTGAATTTGTTAAAGAACTCACTGGAATAAGCTATGTGAGGAAACACAAGGATTGGGAAAGATGAAAATAAAAGGTAATGCTTTGCTTTTTCTGCAATTTCTCTAATGACTTTGGTCTACTCTGATAGCGTGAATTCATTACATTTTATAACACCCTGTTTAGTAAGAGGTATTATACTAATTTTAATTATGAATAAATAAAGGATCAACAAGATTAGGTGGATTCCCAGAGACTGCATACTCAATGACAAAACTGGGAATTAAACTGAGAACTTTCCCATATCCATTCTACTTCTGCCAAGGTAGAAAGAGAAGAGCCAGCCCATTTTCTCACTTTAAAAAACTGAAGCTCATCACACTTCTGTATGTATCAGTAGTGTGGTTTAATGGATTTGACAACCAGAACAGATCATTTCTTAATATCCCTTCTCCTCCCTATGAAAGGATAATAATCTTAAGTGAAACAAATAATAATCATGACCAGAAAAAATGACCAGTGGAATATTTTTTGGTTGAATTTTGTACAACAATAATGGTTAATATATATATATATATATACATATATATATATATATAAAATATGTGCAACAACACAAAAAGAAAAATTAGAAAAGAAAAATAAAGGAAAGAAGAAACAGTATATTTTTCTTCATAAGGAGAAACCTTATACTTTGTATTGGCTTGCTCTTATAAATAGTGTCACAACTTCAGTTTTTGAGACTTAATTTCTTCAAATTTATCAATGACTTTTATAAAAATTGATCTTTGCCTATTTATGTTCAAGAAATGATATTGCTAGATTTGTTACTGTATCTTCACTATGATTGATCAATGTACACTTTGTAATCAATTTTTATTTTGAAAAGCACTTTTCACATAAAGCACAGATATACCAATTGATTTTCAGCAAAAATAGAACTTCAAGTGTCCCATAGGAGAGCATAAAACCAAGGCAGGTTCTGTTTTTTTTCTCCCTCTCTCTCGCTCTCCCTCTCTCTCATTCTCTCTCCCAATCACTGTACTTTTGCTTTTTATTTAAAAACCTGCTGTTTAAATGCAGTAATATACAGCTTCACAGGGCTAGTTGACAAAGCATATGAGCAAACAAAACTGTGCCTAAAGCAAGCTCGAGCCATTCTAAAGCATTATTTTTGAAACAAGTGCATGTGCATGAGTCCACATGCATCTGGGAGTAATTATTTAACTGGGCATTCTCCGGTTCTCTGTGTCCATTTTTCTTTTATTCCTTATTGTGAATTTGTCCACCCATAATATGGCATTTCCTAGTCTCCCTTCCTGCTGATATGTTCATGCAACTAAGTTTTGTCCAATAAGATGTAACCAAAAGTATCTGCAGTGCAGTACTTCTTGGAAGATTCTTTAAAACGTAAATGAGGGACACCTGGGTGATTCAGTCCTTAAGCATCTGCCTTAAGCCCAGGTCATGATCCCAGAGTGCTGGGATCAAGCCCCGCATCAGGCTCCCTGCTTGGCGGGAAGACTGTTTCCCCCTCCCTCACTCCCCCTGCTTGTGTTCCCTCTCTTGCTGTATCTCCCTCTTTGTCAAATAAATAAATAAAACCACTAAAAAAATGTAAATGAAACACACTTGCTTTTTCCTTCTTGCATCTTGGAGGTGATGGACTAATGGGTATGTAGGGGCATGTAATTTTAGATTTAATTTGCATTTCCCCAATGACTAATGATGTAGCATCTTTTCATGCATTTACTGATTATTAATCTCTCTCTCTTTTCCTCCATCTGTCCCTCTGCCTCTGTCTCTGGCTCCGTCTCTTCTCAGTGAAGTTTCTTTTAAAAATCTTTGCCTTTTAAAAAAAAGGTTTTGGTTTGTTTGTCTTATTTTTTAGTCTCAAGTATTTTATATATTTTTGATACAATCCTCTAGCTGATACATTTGATACTAATGTTTTCTTCCAATCTGTGGCTTGTCCTTTTGTTTCCTAAATGTTTTCTTTTCAAGGGCAACATTTTAAACTTTGATGAAGTTTAATGTCTCATTTTTAATGTTTTCTGAATTTTTAAATGTGTTCTATATGCATGAAAACTGAAAACCCTAAAGTTGCAAATATTCTGCTTGATATTTTATTATAGAGTTTTATATTCTTAGGTTTACCTATAGGTCTGTGATCTATTTTGAGTTAATTTTTACAAGATTTGAGGCAAAGGTCCACTTAATTTTTTAAATATATGTATATTCAGTTGATCCAGCACAATTTTCTAGAAAGTCTTAACATTTTCTACTGAGGTGCTTTGGTACATTGGTTAAAAATCAATTAATACATATAGGTCGATTTCTAGACTATTATTTTTTATTAATATATTTCTACAATCTCACTATTATTAAATTATTTTGGTGTCACGTAAAGTCGTCTGGTTTGTTAGTTTTCTTATTTTCTATTTTTTTAAAGAGAATCTTTTTTTTAAAAAAAGATTTTATTTATTTACTTGACAGAGAGAGATTACAAGTAGGCAGAGAGGCAGGCAGAGAGACAGGAGGAAGCAGGCTCCCTGCTGAGCAGAGAGCTCCATGTGGGGCTCAATCCCAGGACCCTGAGATCATGACCTGAGCTGAAGGCAGAGTCTTTAATCCACTGAGCTACCCCGGCTCCCCTATTTTCTATTTTTTAAGTAACTTTGGTTATCATAGGACCTATGCAAGTTTTGGTGTCATTTTCTCAATCTCTTTAAAAACAAAATATTTTGGAATTTTTTAGTGGAATTCCATTGAACCAAGCCATGAATCAATTTTAGGAGAATACCTATATTAATATTAATTCTGCTGATCTGTGGCATTGATAAAGGTATTTGAATATTTCTCTCATTAATGTTCTGTGTTTTTAATGCAATTTTGGATAGCTTTCTGTTTGATTTATTCCTACATATTTTATGGTAGTCATATCATCTGTAAATACGAAGAGTGTTTGCTGTTATTAACATTGTCACTGTCTTCTTGCTACCCACTTTCAGGATGGTTGCCTTCTGCTTCAGTTCTGGCAGAGATAAACCATTTTGTTTGTCCTGGGTCTCTTTAGGTGGACTGGCCACTCTTTATAATTCAGTTCACCCATTTATCTTGTGACTCTAGTTCTCTGATAGTCTATGAAAAGGTTATGAGTTTATAAATTATCTGACTTTCTCATTATTAGAGTAGAATAACATTTTATGTGGTTTCTGTATCCAAAGCAATCAGAACTGTTCATAAATTTTGCTATACTTTCATTGTTTTCAGATCGACATGCATTCTAATTTTCACTGTGATTTTTCCATTGATTTATGAGATTTTTAGAAGCATGTCACTTAATTTATCATTAGATTAATTTACATTTACATTTTATCATTGATTTTAGCTGAATTCTATTGTGTAAGAGAACATGTTTTATGTATTTTAAGTTAATTACGATTTATTGGGGCTTGCTTTGTGGGATATTGCTTATTGGCACTTGGCTAGGATTTGCATCCCCAAGCTGTTGGCCACAATGTCCTAAAAATATAAATTAAAATTAGTTAGTTAGTAGTTTTGTGCACATCTTCTATATCCTTATTGATATCTCAAATATTTGTATTATCAATTTGTCTATTTTTCTGCTCATTCTGTATAATTTTTTTTATTTGAGACTACATTATTTAATAAACATTTAGCATTGCTGTAGCTTTCTGATAGTCATCAACCTTTCATAATATTGAAATATACTCTCTATCTCTGGCAATATTTCTTTATTTTGAAGTCTATCTTGTTCCACATTAATATAGCTCTACAGTTAGTTTCTTCTAATTAATGTTTGCATGACCTATCTTTCTCATCTGCTTGCTTTCAAACTACCTGAAGGTTCTACTAGAGAAACTGAACCCATAGGATAGATAGATAGCAGGCATTAGAAATATTTAAGGTTTGTCATTTTAGTACCAAATTTCTGCTATTTTTAAAAAAGATTTTATTTATTCATGAGAGAATGAGAGAGAGAGAGGCAGAGGCAAAGGGAGCATAGCAGGGAGCATAGCAGGGAGCATAGCTTAGCAGGGAGCCTGATGAAGGACTTGATCCCAGGACTCTGGCATCATGACCTGAGCCGAAGGCAGACACTTAACCATCTGAGCCACCCAGGTGCCCCCCTTATTTCTGGTATTTTGTTGGACTGAGGTCCTGTCCATGTCTTTATTCACCTAGTGAAATATTTATTATGGGCCAATACTATAGCTGGCACTCAGCTGCCATTTGGGAAGATATCAATACAAATGGAAACTTCCTGTCAATAGAGTATTCCCTAGCACTGGCATTACACAAAGATCCATTGACACATAGATCTTGCTCATACATCTTAAGTTCTACCCAAGGTTAGCCACTTTGCTGAGCTGAGGATGCCACTGTGTTTCCCACTTTTCCTGTAAACTCTTTCCTTTCTTGATGGGGAGCCTCAATCTCACTGCTAGAAACAGACAAGTAGACCCAGAGTGACCAGGTGTTATTATTCTCTCATTTTATTTCTTACAGGTTATGTCAACCAAGTGAGCTGAGGAAAAAAAAAAAGAACTTTAATGTTAATTAAAGTAATACATGGATACACATTTGCATGTAGTAGACATAGTTAAATTAGTCAGGGTATAATTTACAGGGACTGGTTCTGATCTGAAATTGAAGACCTAGTCATAGGGGAATGAAGGGGAAAATAGGCAATCCTTTTAAAAACGAGTATACCATTACTTTGACTTCAAAATTGAGGAGTAAGATATGTAGTCATTAATTTTGACTCTAATAAGTGTATTTAAGAAGGAGACTATAAGATCACATAATTACTATGTAGACTAAGAATATTTAATAACTAACCACATTGTACCTAGTTATTATGGTATACAGTGGGGAGTAGGGTTCCATTTTAATTTTGAGAATTAGCTTTCCTCCCACACTAATAAATTAATGAACTGGTTTTTCACGGATCCAACCATTGTTTCCTTTCTTTGAGTATGGGAGTTTTAACAACTTACCTTTGATTATTCTTACTTGATGGTACTTTCCCAACTCACCTTCACACTGCTGTATTTCTGTATTTGTAAGACTGTAGAAATATTCAGGCTAATATTCCTTGAGTAATCCCTTGTAATATTTTTAGTGCTACCTGTGTCTAGGGACTGCTGACCCCTATGGATTACTTAGTTGTCCCTTTCATCTTGGGAGAGCTTAGAAGACTTTGAACTGCATTTCCATCTTGCACTAAATTTTTTGGTTGTGAATCTGAATTCTGTTGTCACATTTAGCTGGGGAAAGTCAGTCTTTCAACACTTACCAATGGCAAGTATTTTGAGCAGCCTTTGTCTATCTGTTTCTAAGCTTAAGGTGGTGAGTGTGGGGAAATTACATTCAAACTAAAGTGAACATCTCTTAATTGTTATAATTTAACTTAAAAATACTTTTTCCACACCTGCTCTGTCGATAAACGTGGTCCCTGCTATTATAGAGCTTGTAGTTCAGTAGAGTGAGGCAAAAATTTTAAAAAATAGCATTTTAGATCATCATAAAAGATCTAAAGACCAAAATATAAATGATTATCTTAGCAAGCAGAACTAGCTACATAATTTGAAAGCCCAGTGAAACATGAAAATGTGGGTTCCCTTAATAAAGAAAATACATTGACAATTACAAGACGACAATACCAGAACATGAAGCCAGCCCTGAGCATAAGGTCTGCGCGGCCAGAGGGATGCAGGGAAGGTAGGAGAGGGTGAGCAGCAGGGACTTTATAAAGGACTTTTCATCTCTTTGGGTAAAATTTCAGAGTTGACATGAAAAAGAGAAGCCATTTCTACATGCCGGGAGAGTGAACTCTAAGAGTGCAGCCCCTAACTTGCCTGAGGAACAGAACAGTCCATGGGGCTAAAGTATGCAGACCAAGTGAGAAAGCCACAGAAGATGGAGCCCGAGAGAGAGGCAGATGGTAGCTCCTATAGGGCTTTTAGGTCATGGCAAAGAATCAGAAGTCGACAAGTCAGCCCTAATAAAAGCTTTAAGAACTGAAAATCTGTCCATATGCTTGCTAGCCTGAATAATATGCACTGATTCTGTCTTGAAATTTGCAATGTCCTTCTTCAACAGTCTTTCATCTGCACTTCCTGGTAGTAGGGGGGAACAAAAAGATTGAATGTTTTCATTCTCCCTTTCTTCTCTCTCTCCCTTTCTTCCTTCTGAAATCCTATTGGTAGAATATGCCAGAATTGTAAATGGTATGGAATATTTTGCATATATGACACATATAACACATATAACATATGTGTATAATATCTATGCATATAGATATGCATATATACATATGTATATACAAGCATATTATTTATGTCCATGCATATAATATATAAACACATTATATTTGGTATAATCTTGAACTTAGCACAAATGGGGGAAAAGCAGCTAGTATTCCTTCACTTGGAAAACTTGTTTTTTTTTCCTCCATTAGCTATCTAAATGAAAACTGGGGTTTTTTTTTGAAGATTTTATTTATTTGACAGAGAGAGAAATTGCAAGTAGGCAGAGAGGCAGGCAGAGAGAGAGGGGGGAAGCAAGCTCCCCGCTGAGCAGAGAGCCCGATGCAGGGCTCAATTCAAGGACCCTGAGACCATGACCTGAGCCAAACGCAGAGGCTTAACCCACTGAGCCACCCAGGTGCCCCAAAACTTATTGATTTAAATTAAAAACAAACTATATTATTATTGCCTTTAGGTTTTGGATACCTTCATAGGGCATCAATATAGATAAAATTAGATGCTAAAATAATTCTATTCTTTAGTTAAAATGATTTAGTATTTATTTATTCATTCACGATTCCTTTATTTACTCATTCATTCAATAGCTACTTAGTAACCACCCTCAGTGGACCAGATGCTTGCCAGACTGTGGCTCCTGAAGACAAAATATTATCCAATATAATTGATAAGAAAACTCAAACAGCATTTTAAAATGAGAGATCATTGTTAACAAGACCAAAAAAATGAACTTACACAATTATTAAAATCTGGGTTGATTGCAGACTGGATCATTCTGATGTCCCATGGTAATATGGGTGATAAAGGATTTCTATTTTTGCCCTACAAGACCTTAAATATTCACATAATTGGAATATATCTCTGTTTCTAATTCATTGTTTCTAGAGAGCATTTAAGAATGGGCAACATATCCAGACAGTTCATTGAAAATTAGAATTTTAAATACATTAATGCTATAGAAATTTTTTATCTAAGGTTAGAATGAAGACAAATACTTATTGTACTTATGAGTTTTTTGTTACAAATCAATGTGGTGAAGTGAGTAACTCACCTGTATCCTTCCTATGGATTGTGGGCTTTTTTCCACCAGTGGAGAATGAAAATCTGAAAGTGTCATCACTAGCTGTTGTTTTTGTTTTACCTTTAGCTGACATGGTATTGGCACCTCAAAATAGTAGTACTATTTTCTCTCTTTTTGCCTGTTCCTCCCCGGCACTAGCTGGGCAGTGGTAGCAGCTTTTCTCCATTGCTTGGTGCTGACTGATGAAGTAGCATGGTGCCACATGTTGAAAATCCCAACTCAATAATAACATGTGAAGACTGAATACCTTTTTGGTGCTACTTCTTTTAAGACTGATCTATGAATAACAATATTACTTATTTAATAGCAGTCCCTTTTTATATTTATGCAATTGGAAAATTTTGGAATAAACTCTTGTTTTGTTATTTTACCCTGCAAACGAAATCCAAATATATGTATATATTCAGATGCGGTCTATGCTATTATTATGTTGGGTGCCCAGGGAAATTATAAGACCAGAGCCCATTTCTCATCTATTTCCAAAACTGTCAGAAATTTTGATGTCAGAGGGGGAAAAAATACTAATAAAAGATTTATGGTATTTAATATATTTTGACACGGTAGGTATTTAGAATATTAGAATAAATGGCCATTTAATATAAGTAATTTAGCATGAAGGGAAGTTTATTATCTCCCAAGCTATCTATCAATCAACTTCTGGTAAAAACCGCATGCCCTTATTAGCACACGTAATAATGCCTCGTCAAAATTAACAGTTTCGATAGAACACGCACATGTAGGGAAATATGGAGATAAGTACTTATCTATTTTCCTGCTACTATATCATTAATATAAATCTTGTTTTCTGTATATGTAAATTTTATAGGAATTAGTGCATGGGGTAAAAAAAAAAAATGATTGCTGCACTTGCTAGAAGGCTTCCGTGAGGTACTGTATCCTATGTATTCTTTAGGAAGGCAGAATGTGGTACAGCCCCACACAAAGTGTTCAGAATGCATGGTTTATAGCCCAAGTTTTTTAACATCATGATCTTAGTATATCACTCAACTTTTCTAAGGTTCAGTTTTTTGGCCTACAAAGTAAAGATCAATATTTTAAAAAATGCTTGCTGTGATACAACTTATCAAAATGACAGGCCTAGCTCTGTGGTCTCCTCCTGTGAATACATATTTTATTAGTCAAGAGGCTATATAATAACATATTCTTATTATATGGCTAGATGGCCATATCTGGAAGAGCCACACTACTGTTATTCTAGGACCTCCCACTTTGTCCAGTTAATTTCCATCTTGCATCCTTGTTACATATTCTTAACCTGAAAAACGTAGTCGTTTGAGACTTACATGCAAATCTGAATAATTTTGAATATAGATCACACATCAATGCTGGAAGGCTAACCAGGCACTTTGTTGTCATTTTTAATGGATATTTACCAGGAATAATATAAGAGCTAAATTTATAAGCTACATATGAGTTGCAACTGTATATTGTTGATTTTTCTATCCCCTGTACCATGCATGAGGTAAGGCACATAGAAGGTGCCCAGTATATGTTTGGCCTGAAGTAGGAGCCATAAATAGCTCTAAGGGTAAAATATATAGCCATGATAAGTTTGTATAAAGTCAATGCCAATTCTAGGCATCTATAAGAATGGAGATGGATCTTTCTACTCTCCAAGATACCTTCTGCAAGGCACTCCAATGGGGTAAGGGACCAGGAAGGGGAAGAGTTTGTGTAATAGTAAACATAATTGTCTGAGTAAATCGGGAGATTTGGAAACAGTTTCACAGTTTCATTGACTAATAAAAGCATCTTTTAGTTGGAACCTACTTTTCCCTTTTCTATTTTAATACCCAATTTTCACATGAAGTGAGAAAGTCTATTTTAAAATCATTTCAAATTTTCCTAACACAGTCTGGAAGCTATTTTGAAGATGTGGCATTCCCAGAAGAATAAAGTAGATCGAGTAAATGCTAAATAAGTATATTTAAAAAATAGATTAAAAGCACTCCAGTGTCACCACCATTTTGAAATGATCATCACTTAAAATTATAACTTACTTGTTTTACAAGTCAGGTTAATAAATGCACAAAATGTGAATCACTAGTAAGACTCTTCTTTGGTGTCACTGAAAAGAGAGTTGATGGCGCGTGGAAATGCAGTGTCTGCTAACTAGCATGTATTTTCTTAGGACTTCTTCTTCTTCTTTTTATTTTTAAAGATTTTCTTTATTTATTTGACAGATCACAAATAGGCAGAGAGGCGGGCAGATAGAGAGAGGGGGAAGCAGGCTCCCTGTTGAGCAGAGAGCCTGAGACGGGGCTTGATCCCAGGATCCTGAGATCATGACCTGAGCCAAAGGCAGAGGCCTTAACCCACTGAGCCATTCAGGCACCCCGTTTGAGACTTTTAATGGCAAATACATTGTAAGGATTTAAATGCCATTTACCAAGTTCAAAGAAATGGTTATTCTTCACTGGTCACCCAGGTCTGTTAAAGAAAAAGGCCAACTTCCTGGAAACAACATATATAAGCCCTAAGCTAAGAAATGGATTCCAGGAGACTTGAGATTTTCTGAACTCTGCATGTTTCTTACCAGTGGTTCTTCACTCTTGTACATCAGAGTTACACGGGAAACTTTACAAAAGTGTTAATATCTGGGTGCATCTAGAACAATCAAATCAGAATCTTTCATGACAGAGAAAGGTATCAGTATTTTTAAAAGCTACCCAATGTTATTTGTTAATCGTAGCCAATGTTGAGAATCACTAACTTAGAACAGAGATGACAAGTTCATGGAACCTGGCTTGTAATTTCTCCTATTGCCTGATAGAAGATATCGTGAGTATATTCAAACATATATTCCTACAGAAGCCAGGTTCAGACTCAGAAAATTTTTAGTGGTTTTCTCCAGATAATCTCTATGAACAAATCGGCATAGGTATTCCAGTTAGAAATCAGTTTGCTATCTCTGAAAACCATTTGTGCTAATTATTGTGTCCACTGAAGAGACTCAATAAATATTTGGGGATTGATCAGATCAACTTAAATATCCTACTAGCAGATACCCTTTTGCCCAACTTGTTGTTGACTTACTTGGGCTGGCATTTTTAAGCCCAAGAGAACACATGCCTCTCATGCTTTCAAAAATTAACAGGCCCACTCATAATTCATGACTTTGAAGTTTATTTTAATCTTTGATCCAAATTGGAATTCTATGCTATATTTATATATGGTATAGTGACAACCTGTAAAATAATTAAATTTTCATTGTTATTAAATAGGTAGTCTTTGTGAAAAGGTATAGCTTACCAAAATAAAAATAACTTGGATTAAGCAGAGGCATTTCTTTCACACTACATAACTAATTTCTACATAAGGGTTACCAAGTTAACCAAATTGGTGGACATTCTGATTCCTGTTTCCAATGCCAAAGGATGATCAGAGCTTTAAAAGCACAAACATTAAAGAAGCAATGTCCTTCAGGCTTCAGCCACTAAAGAGTCATCTCCCTATGTTTAGAAACTTTTGCCCTCTACTTACACAAAGTTATTACACTGTTTCTCATTCTCAAAGAATGGGAAGAATAAGAAATACATTTTTTAGTCACCTCGCCTATGGAATTGCATTCTGCATTTCCTTAATAATTTCTATCTCAGCTGTGCTACAGTCTCCTTAATTAATTAAAAATACAGAGTTAGTTTGCAAATATCTCATTAACTCTTGAATAAGAAATTCACCAGTGTCCTCTTGACTGGCAGCCTTTATCAGACGATGCTGTCCAAACTCTCTTACTTCTCCTTTTCTATAAAGAAGGGCTTTGGGGAAACCAGTGAGTCTTTGCTATAGAAGCACTATTTAGCTCCAGCAAAGAATTTAATCTGCTTTATATGCACAACAGCATTCTTGAGACACTCTTTGACGCAAATCCAGACTCTGGATCCACCCATTTGAGATGTGGCGAATCTATATAACCTTAAGTAATTCACTTTAAAATGACATCCGTGGGGCAACTGGATGGTGCACCGGTTAAGCAACCAGCTTTTGGTTTTGGTTCAGGTCATCATCTCAGAGTCCTGAGACTGAGCACCGAGTGGGGCTCCATATTTAATGGGGTGTCTCTTGTCCCTCTCTCTTCCCTCTGTCCCTTCCTCAGATCACACACATGTTCTCTATCTCAAACAAATAAATAAAATCTTAAAAAAAAATAAAAAGAGATATGTCCAGAGGAAGCATCTATATCACATGTTTAAATGTTCTAGGAAGTTACAGCCAGTGAGGGGAACTTCAAATTTGTTATAGCACTCCTGTCTGAAATCACAGAAAGGGAATGATTTTGGTGCAGGATATCCTTGGGCATTGTGTGGCATCTCTTACCTGCTATGCCACGTCAGGCCCCTCAGAGAAGGAAAAGAATAGGGCTCTCACATCCTAGCCAGGAGCTGTGTCACCCCAAGTCAGTGACCTGATAGTCTCCCTCAGAATGTCACTACTAGATTCAGAAAATACTCTTCTATCCGCTCCTACTTAGAAAAAAATAGTGAGGTAATTTGACACAGTGAAAAAAGTACTTGACACTGTTTGCCAGTGATGAGAATGTCATGCTGAAATCATCCTCATGGAAAGAAGTTCTTTGCAGGTTGCCAAGAGAGACATCCAATGATCTCAAAAGTTTGTTAAAGATCTGAATGGCTATGCTTCTGGTTATGCTTCAGTTGCTCACAAACTGGAAATCTGTGCCCAAAACTCATCTAAAAATTATTATTGTCAAGGTCCTGCTCTTTCCTTGCTTGTTTCCACTAACCACATGTTTCCAACTTTGGTTATGTACATACAAACACCACAACTATCATCATTTTTGCATACCATCTGTACTGTTATAAAGGTGGTATTTTCCTTTAAGCTGATTCCATTTATTTAAGTTATATGGACTTATTTTAAAAGGAAGTTGCAGTAAATGTATGGAATGTTATATATTTTATATATATAACCTTATATAAATATATATTTTATACATGTTATATATTACTTATAATTTATAGTTAAAATAAATTATTACATTAAAAATGTTTCCCTATATTCCACATGAAATAATTGGTGAATCACTGGGGATACAAAATTAGCACTCTCTAAAAATTATTTAGATAAAGCAAATTACTTTTTGTTTCTCCTCTATTTCTTTTTTTTTTCTAATTGTTTTTATATATTTTTAAAAAAATGACTTAGAGGAGGTTACTCTTCATTTATCCAGGTAAAATAAAGCAGAATAGGGTAAGTACATGCCATAGCTATTCGATCAAACCAATGAGAAAACAAATGTACTGAACATGTTAATATGTATTCAGATGCTACTGATCCTATTCTAATAGAACTCCTTGTCTAGATCCTCAATAAAGACAATTTACATATTTGGATGAGAAACCTAAATGGTATTTTCATCAGTGCTATTGTGCTCCACATTTTTTGTCCTTTCTGACTACAATATGTCCAGGTAGAAGAAAACCTGCACTTCACTGGTAAGAACAAGTATCTGCATTCTTTCCTGGTAGGTCTAAACTATCACCCCTTTGCTCTCATTATTTATTGCACTGAGGTGGATGTCATGCCTCAGATCAGACTAAAGAGAGAATGTGGCATGATGCACTGATATCTTACACACGGACAAACATTCTAGTACAGATGAACTTCTTCAATTAGGGCAGCATCCCACCCTGCATACCCAATGGCATATTCTTAAATTATTCACTAAGTAATTACTTTCAAGGACAGTCTGCCTCAATGAGGGAAAAAGTCCCACATGGCCTCTTTCTTTCTTTCTTTCTTTCTTTTTTTTTTTAAGATTTTATTTATTTATTTGACAGACAGAACACAAGTAGGCAGAGAGGCAGGCAGAGAGAGAGGAGGAAGCAGGCTCCCTGCAGAGCAGAGAGCCCGATGTGGGGCTCGATCCCAGGACCCTGGGATCATGACCTGAGCGGAAAGCAGAGGCTTTAACCCACTGAGCCACCCAGGCGCCCCCACATGGCCACTTTCTTTTTCTTCGTTATTTATTTATTTATTTGAAAAAGAGAAAGAGAGAGAGAGGGGAAGAGCAGAAGGAGAGGGATAAGCAGACTCTGCTCTGAGTGCAGAACCCAACATGGGGCTCAGTCTCATGACCCTGAGACCATGACCTGAGCCAAAATTGAGGCAGATGCTCAACCGACTAATCCACCCAGGTGTTCCTGGTCGTTTTCTTCTTGACGTTTACCCTATAAATGATAAAAGTTCTGATATTTCAGAGCATCTAGAAAATCTCTTTAATTCACTCCTCCTTATTTTAATATTTATGTGAGAAATGTAAATGACATCATTTATTGTGTTCTACATTAAGAAAATCTGATATATAAAATTTAGAACTTATAAATTCTTATATTGCAATGATTGCATGGCCAAGAAACTAGTTTCCTAAGGATCCAATCTATAAATGTGTTTATAGCAAGTCTGTCCTACACTTTGTTCATATGCTTTGAGTAATAAAGAATTTATTATTGTGTAACTTCTCAGGAAATATAAATTGCATACTATATTGTGGCCAGATTATTTTTACTTTAGGATTGGCAGGGGAATGAATTAAACAAATGATTTACTAATGTTTTCTATAAACATTGGATGGCTTATCACTATTTTTGTCTTTTTTTGTTGCTGTGTTTTGTTTAATTTTTTTTTAAAGATTTTTTATTTATTTATTTGACAGAGAGAGATCACAAGTAGGCAGAGAGGCAAGCAGAGAGAGAGAGAGGAGGAAGCAGGCTCCCCGCTGAGCAGAGAGCCCGATGCGGGACTCGATCCCAGGACCCCGAGATCACGACCTGAGCCGAAGGCAGCGGCCCAACCCACTGAGCCACCCAGGCGCCCCTAATTTTTGTTTTATTTTAGTTTTTTTAATTATTTTTATTTTGATTGAACTTCGTCCAGTTTTCTTGCAGATACGGGTATTGGAAGTTGTAGTCAGTCACTAACTTCCTGTGTTTTGGGTGTAAATATACTTAACATTGAGGAAAGAGTGTGTTTCTTTTTGAAATAAGAATTTTGACTCTGATTTTCCTGCTGGCTTCTTAGCTGTTTCTGATCAATAGATTTTAGATAGTACATTTATAGTAAAGATGACATTACACATTACTTGACTTCAATATTTAGAGACTTTTTTAATCTACATGTTCCTGTTTTTTATACTTTATTATTTAATGATTTCTACTTTTCCTTTCTAATAGGACCTGATAATTGTACTGATCTCTCACAGAAGGCAGAGACTCTCTCAAATGCACATATATATGTGGTTGAGAGAGTGCATGGAGGGTAAGATTCGGTCATCAGTAACTCAAATTCATTTCCTAAAGGAACCTGGTCATACGCTAGAGAGTTCAAGGAACTTGCCATGGCTAGGTAGGAAACTTTGCTTCTCCTGCTTAAGACAAGCTGGACACAGGTACTTGTCCCATGGAAAATATCTGATCACTTGAGTATTTTTCTGTTTCCACTACTGGGCTGAGCAACTTGAAGAGACTGATGAAGACTTTGATGAAATTACAACCTGTGCTGGCCACTTATCCTGCTACCACTTTGCTTTGTTCTTTTTAAGGATCAGCAGCCAGGAAGCACGTAGAGAAAATACAAGGTATGGGTCTCCATACTCGTGTTGGTGACACATGTAAAATTAGCCTGCTGTAACTTATGTCTTTCCATGAAAACAAGATGTTATTCCTCTAACAGTTCCAAAAATCCTCTATTGGAATGCTCTCAATAGAATATAATTTGACAATAGTCAATTAAACAAATGATTTACAATTCAACCACATGGCAAAGATACATATACATGAAAGATCACGGAGCATTTTTAACTTAGGATCAGTAAGAAAGTACTGACAGGTTTCTAAGTATAGCCCTTAGATATCTGGTGAGCTATTGGTCTCAAACTTCTTGTGCATTCATATCATTAGTTTTGAACTCCTAGAACTATGTTGTTATAAGTGAAACCCTGCTCTTTGACATGAATCTGACTTATGACCACTACAGGAATTGAAAGTATCTTATTACTGTGACCATTTCCCACCATCTTATTGGAATCAAGTAGTTTTCCTCAGATATTTTATTGCTGTCATTGCAGGTTGGTGAGGTGAAATTGTCTTCACCAAGCTTATTGCACCAATATTTTGTTTTATCTACAGCCTTCTCTTTATTGGTTGGTAAATTTCATATTCATAGTTGTCTCTTTTAAATGTATATTTTTATCATACCACTGTCATAGTTAAAAAAGAAATTTAGCAGATGAGAGATGCTGTCTATAGGTTTTTCTGTCCTAAATATCATAAATGAGGAGCAGCAGATTACCCTAGATTGGATGTTCTAGGGATTCTAGGGTTCTCATCTCTCGCTCCAAAATAGAACTCCCTAGAAAGCTTTATAAGATGCAGATGTCTGGGCCTCACTTCTAAAGATTCTGATAAATAGCAATCTTCCAGACATTCCCAGGTAATTCAAACAGCATCAAAGTACAGAGCCACTGGCCTTGATTAACTTTGTTAAAAGATGTAACCAAATCACTGAATACTGTCTTTTGTACTTGGATATGTACAAACTGCAATGAAATGTTTGCCAGCACATGTGTAATATTATTTTGAGCAATTAATAACCTGATCGTTGAAATATCTGTCAGAATGAAACTCTCCATCTGTAAAGAAGGTGTGTAGGAACAGAAATGTCAACAACTGAAGGTGTCAAAAGTACAGCTTTTGTTCTTAGCTGGGACAGAGGCAATTTGGGCACATGATTCTCTAAGTTAGTGCTGGAAGACCTTGAGTGTGCAGGAGGAGCCATCCACCTTTGTTTC
Organism: Mustela erminea; assembly: GCF_009829155.1. Taxonomy (NCBI): domain Eukaryota; kingdom Metazoa; phylum Chordata; class Mammalia; order Carnivora; family Mustelidae; genus Mustela; species Mustela erminea. The sequence goes on from NC_045614.1 coordinate 48,212,135, forward strand.
CACCTGTCTAAGTGCCCCAAAATATTTACCCCCTAGAATCAACCTGGAATCTGCTACTTATCTTTATCTAGGATTTCAACTCTATATTGACCAAAGACTAAATGCCTTCAGAGAATGGGAGAAAGGGGCATCATGAACAATGATCTCCAGGTCATGATCACCACATTCTAGCTTGAGGGCCCTGAACAAGTTACTTATGTTTTCTGAGGCTCAGTTTCCTACTATGCAAGCATGACAGTACTTACTCAGGAAGGCTGTCACAGGATTAAATGTGACTGGCACACATGCAAGTGCTTAAAGCAGTCCCAGGCACAAATCCCTGTTATTTTTTTAAGTAACAAATAATGGATAGCTACAAAAAGAAAGAACTATGAAAATCTACTGTGGGATAAATCTGAATTTCCACAGATGAAGTGAGACTGAGTTGGGCTTTGGAGGATGTAGACAGAGAATGTGGCTGATGAAGACATAGGCTGAAGGAATTACATATGCAAAGTCATGTGATTTACAGCTAAGAAGAGAACATGATTGTCGACTGATATATTGAGTGCTTCTTGGTGAAGGACTTAACAGTGCTAATAACAGTTGTTGAGTTTACTGCTTATTCTTTGCTGAGCACTTGACTTGAGTGTCATCTCAGTTAGCCTTAAAACAATGTTCCCATTTTATAGATGAGTAATATCAAATGTTGAGACACCAAGTAACAGCTGGTAAGGAAAGAGCTGTGATTGGCACTGAGATCCAAAGGGTAAGAAAGCCTGAATTCTAAGACTACTCTACAATGATGCTTCTAATTTAGCTCTCATGGGCTCCTCAGCAGCTGAGGACCAAAGGGGAGGCATCCAATGCTGGGGGTCTAGGCACAAAAAAAGAGTTCTGAAGGTATCAGAACACATTAATCTTTCTTTTTTTTTTTTTTTTTTTTTCAGATCTACCTAATAGGGTTTCCCTTGCCTAGACTCCAGATATAGAATCCTAGTCCTTGATCTATGTAGGATGTTACACATGCACATGAAAGACTCATTTCATCCCAATCATGCTGATGTTTGAGTCTAGTTCATGGAGTTAAGAATACACATGCATAGGGGCGCCTGGGTGGCTAAGTGGGTTAAAGCCTCTGCCTTTGGCTCAGGTCGTGATCCCAGGGTCCTGGGATTGAGCCCCACATCAGGCTCTCTGCTCAGTGGGGAGCCTGCTTTCTCCTCTCTCTCTCTGACTGCCTCTCTTGTGATCTCTGTCAAATAAATAAATAAAATCTTTATAAAAAAAAAAAAGAAGAATACACATGCATAGCCAGTGGTATCCAGAGAAACAGAATCAACAGAAGGTAAGTAGGTAGGTAGGTAGGTAGATAGATTTTATATACATATATATATCTTATTGGTCATGTTAGTGTATATGGGTGATACAGGTGTTGATGGAGAGAGAAAGAGATAGAGAGAGAGATCACATTAATGAATTAACTCATATAATTGTGAAGGTTAACAAATTTGAAATCTGTAACATAGACCAGCAGGCCAGGAAATACATATAAGAGTTGGTGTTGTAGTCTTGAGCCCAAATTCTGCAAGGCAGTAGGCTGAAAACTCAGGTAGCATTTCTATGTTTTAGTCCTGATAAGAATTCCTTCTTCTTCAGGAAACCTCAGTCTTTGCTCTTAAGGCCTTCAACTGATTAGATGAGGCCCACTCACATTATGGAAGGTAATCTACTCAGTCTACTGATTAAATTTTTCTAAAGGAGATATACAAATGGCCAAAAGATACATGAAAAGATGCTCAACATCACTAATTATTGGGGAAATGCCAATGAAAACTACCGTGAGATATGATTTCACACTGGCTAGTATCAAAAAGACAAGAAAGATGAAGTGTTAGCAAGGATGTGCAGAAAAGGGAAGCTTCCTGCACTGTTGGTGCAGCTATTCCAGTATATAGACTGGAGGTTCCTCGAAACATTAAAAAAAAAATATCATACAACCTGGTAATACCACTCTCTGGGTATTTATCCAAAGAAAACAAAAACATTAATTCAAAAAGACATATGCACCCTTATGTTTAATGTAATATTACTGACACAAGATATGGAAGATATATATATATATATATAAAATACAAAATTACTCAGTCATAAAAAAGAATGAAACAGGGTGCCTGAGTGGCTCAGTCAATTAAGCATCCAAATCTTGGTTTGGGCTCAGGTCATGATCGTAGGGTCATAAGATTAAGCCCCACATCAGGCTCTGCACTGAGCACACAGCCTGCTTAAGAGTCTTTTTCCCTCTCCCACAGCCTTTACCCCACCCCACTTACACAAGCACACATGTTCTCTCTTAAAAAAAAAAATGAAATATTGCCATATGCAACATGATGGATGGACATAGAAAGTATTATACTAGGTGAACTAAGACAGACAAATACCATATAAATACCATATGATTTCACTTATATTTGGAATGTAAAAAAAAAACAAAACTAAGACAAATACCAGATAAATACCATATGATTTCACTTATATTTGGAATGTAAAAACAAGCAAATGAACAATTAAAAAAATAGAAATAGACTCAAAAATACAGAGAATAATCTAGTGGTTATCAGAGTGTGGAGGAGTGGGGGGATGAGAGAAATAGGTAAAGGAGATAAAGAGGTACAAACTTCCAGTTATAAAATAAATAAGTCTCCACAGAGGAAAGTAAAGAATAGGAAATTTAGCCAATAATATTCCAACAATTTTATATGGTGACAGATGGTAACTATACTTATCACAGTAATCACTTCCTAATGTATATAATTGTTGAATCACCATGTTGTAACCTAAAATTAATAAAACATTGTATGTCAACTGTACCTCAATAAAATACTAAAAATTTTAAAAGTTAATCACATGTTAAAAAAAAAAAAACACCTTCTTCAAGAAAGTGAGAAGATAAGCAAGACTGGAAGAAAATATTTGCCAATAACCTATCTGATTACAGATTGTTATCAAAAATATACTCCTAAAACTCAGTATGAAGAAAATGAACAAGTTGACTTAAAAATGGGCCGAAGTGGGGAGTCTATGTGGCTTAGTTGATTAAGCATCTGACTCTTGATCTCACTTCAGGTCTTGATCACCTCAGATCACCACCCAGGGTGTGAGTTAAAGCTTCATGCTGGGATCCACACCCTGAGTGGAGCCGACTTAAAAAGAAAAAAAAAAAGAAAAAAAAGGCAGCAGATCTGAATAGACACCTCACCAAAGAAGACACAGATGACAAAGAAGCATATGAAAAGATGCTCCACATACTGCAACATTACAAACTAAAACAACAATGAAATATCACTACATACCTATTAGAATGTCCTATTAGAATTCAGAATACAGATAACACCAAATGCTCGCAGGGACATGGAGCAATGGAAACTCTCATTCATTGTTGGTGAGAATGCAAAATCATATATCCGTTTTGGAAAACTGATGGTTTCTTAAAAAACTAAACATATTCTTAACACACACAACTGAGCAATCATGCTCCTTGATATTTACATAAATGAGCTGAAAAATTTTGTCTACACAAAAACCTGCACATCGATGTTTATTGCAGCTTTATTCATACTTCCCCAAACCTAGAAACAATCAAGATGTCCTTTAGTAGGTGAGTGGATAAATAAATTGTAGTACATTCACACTGTTGGTGCGAATGCAAGCTGGTGAAACCACTCTGGAAAACCGTGTGGAGGTTCCTCAAAAAACTGAAAATAGAGCTACCCTATGACCCAGCGATTACACTACTGGGTATATATCCTAAAGATACAAACGTGGTGCTCCAAAGGGGCATGTGCACCCAAATGTTTATAGCAGCAATGTCCACAATAGCCAAACTATGGAAAGAACCTAGATGTCCATCAACAGAAGAATGGATAAAGAAGATGTGGTATATATACACAATGGAATACTATGCAGCCATCAAAAGAAATGAAATCTTGCCATTTGCAACGATGTGGATGGAACTAGATGGTATTATGCTTAGTGAAATAAGTCAATCGGAGAAAGACAACTATCATATGATCTCCCTGATATGAGGAAGTGGAAATGCAACATTGGGGGGTTGGCGGTAGGAAAAGAAAAAATGAAAGAAGGTGGGATTGGGAGGTAGACAAATCATAAAAGACTCAATCTCAAAAATCAGACTGAGGGTTGCTATGGGGAGGGGGGACGGGAGAGGGTGATGGGGATATGGATATTGGGAAGGGTATGTATGTGCTATGATGAGTGCTGTGAAATGTGATTCACAGACCTGTACCCCTGGGGATAAAAATACATTATATGTTTATTAAAAAAAATAAATTTAATAAAAAATAAAAAAATCGTAGTACATTCAGACAATGGGATATTATTCAGTGCTAAAAAGAAATGAGCTATTAAGCCATGAAAAGACATGAAGGAACTTTAAATATATATTAGTAACTGAGAGAAGCTAATCTGAAACTGCTACATACTGGGTGATTCCACCTTTATGGCATCATGGAAAAGGCAACACTATGGAGATAGCAAAGAGATCAGTGGTTGCTACAGATTAGGGAAAGGAGGGGATGAATTCAAAATACGATTTAGGATTTTTAGGACAGTGAAACTATTCTGTATGATGATGATAGATACATGTCATACATTTGTCAAAATCCATAGAATGTATAATACCAAGATGAATACAAGTATAAACTATGGTCTTAGGGTAATAATTATATATATATTTTTTAATGAATTATATATATATATATATATGCCAGTCTTGTGTGGGATATTAATAGTGGGAGAGGCTGTGTGATTGGGGTGTAGTAAGAATATGGGAAATCCATTCAATTTTGCTATGAAACTAAAACTGTTCTAAACAATTAAGTCTTAAAAAATGATACAAGTTGAGTTCACTAAACATATAAAAACAGCAACAACAAACATAGGTTCATAGGGACATCTAGATGAGTGTTTACCCAAACAATTGGGTCCCATGGCCTCACCAAGACGACACATAAAATCAACCATCACAGCACAGACATGTGATTGCTTATATGTCAGAAGTTGCAATGAGTGGTGGCAGAGCTTCTCTGAGCCACACTGACAGTACGTGGAAGATAAGGAAATGGACTGGGATGGCAGAAAAGGCAAGGCAGGGGCACAAGCTGGCTCTAACATCCTGGGACATAAGACAGCCATCTACTTTGAAATCTGGTTCTTCCTCAAGAACTGAAAGTTTGATGTTATCTGAGCAATTGATTCGTACAGTTTAATAAGCATTTGTTGAGTATGGTGTTTTTAATACAGATGGAATCTCGTTCACATGGAGCAATCTAGTGAAAGACAAAGATAATTAACACAGAAACAAATACATGAACAAAAAGATCAGTTATATACTATGAAGGAATATATGGGAGTGAGGGAAAATTATGATAGAGCACCCTGAATTGCTGTAGAGATCGGATCGGGAAACATCTCTGAAAAGGAGACAATCACAGGAGTCCTGAAGATTGAGAAAACCATCCACTGTGTGAAAAGACAAGAGAGAGAACTTCAAGGGAGGCTGGAAGTAAAGCAGGAATAAGGAAAGAAAGAAAACAAGAATCAAACCATAGAAGGACCTTATAAGTCATGTTAAAGAGTTAAACAAAATTGTAGAAAATGAATTCTGGCAAGAATGGAAACACTGAGAAAGGATAGAGTCAGGGGCTAGGGAGTAGATATCAATGTCCAGGGGAGTAAAAGGTGTGTGATGTATTTTGGAAGATTTATTTGATGAACTGAATATGTGGCATGACAGGAGGGGAAAAGCAAAGACTCTTTCTTTGATTGTGTTTTCCTAATTTCTGTCACTCTCTATGGCAATTTTAGAGGAAGAAAGATGGATCCAAAGTCTTGGTACCAGAGTTAGATCTGCACTGTCTCAACTACAAAGAGCTGTGGGACTGTGCTTTGTTGGTAGAGTTGACAACCATCCCATGAGTACAGTCCAGTGACTTAGATATAGTTGTATCATTTATTTAACAGATACTTCCTTGAAGGACTGAGTTCATTTGGTGATAAAGATAAACCATAATCAAAAAGATCGTCATCATTGGGTCCACAAGCTCATTGGTAAACATGAGGCTTCGGAGCATTAGTTGGTGACAACATCAGCGCAGGCAGATGTGTCTTAGCTCTTGAGAGTAAAGTGGCTCATGTCACTTATCACATTGTGTCCACAGTGCACCAAGACGTTACCATGCATACTCCCAAAGTTCTTTTGAGAGAACTAATATAGATACTTATTCCTTTTCTTCCAGATCTTGGCTTCATAGAGCTATTTTTTTTTTCTTGCTTTACTTAAATCACATACAGTGTACCCACTCAGAGCAATTAATTATCTTTGGCTCCTTTGAAATTACTCTCCAATCAAGTAAATATAAGAAGACAGAGTGTTACGAAAAATAATTCCTATCTGTTCTTCTCATTAGGTACCAATTGAGTAAACAGAATATGATTTGCTTCATGGATATAAGTTTAGCAGACAGGGAGCCAGGCTGTCTCCAGGCTATTCTGATAAATGTCCTGTTCTCCTTCCAAGATTTTATGATGCACATGATGATTATTCAACGTATGGGTCCCTCAGCATATGGTACCAAGGCTGTTGTGTAGCCCAAATGCACGAGTCTACTTTTAAAAAAATGTGTTTGTCTCCAAGGTCATATGACCTAGTAGATTCATTTGGTTCTCAGGAACATTGCAAAATCCCATAAGAAATAGCCTAATGAGTGTTAAAAGAAACAGAGTATTTTTGGAATTTTAAAAATAGTGACAAGCAACAGAGAGAGGAATATAGATTTGTTTGTGATAGAACAAATACTGGAAATTTAGGTGCTCTACTTCATGCATCTTAATGTTGGATTTTACTATATAGGTAACATTTTCATCATAAAACGGATGAAAATTTGAAGTATTTTCTATACCTGAGGAATGACCATCAAAAGGAAAAGGTCAGAATAAACTGGATTTTAACATTAAGATTAGTAATAATACTATGCTGATATTTAACAATTAATAGGCTATAATGCCTTAATCTTCATAGTATTGGAATTTAGGTCAAAGTGATACCTCAGATCACATAGCTTGCAAGTCTGGAATCAAAAACAGAACAAAGCTTTGAACATAGGGTTTTTCTTAATATGCCGCCTTATTTTCCAAGTTAATTATGAAATCCACATGATCGGGAATTGGGTCCACCATCTTTTGCCATCATTTTCTGTGTTCCTGTGGTCACAAACACTCTAAATATTGCCTAAAGTTTAAAAAAACAGTTATGAATAAAATTTATTCTTAAGTTTGACTGAACAATTTTGTTGCCAAAGCTGTGGTCTGAGTTGAGGGTGGAAAAAATCCTTGTTGCTGCTGTGGTCAAAATCTCAAATATAAATATAGGATCAGACCCATTTTACCCATAGCAGAATCATACACACAGATTAGAGGAAGGGTTGTACACCAAGGCCAATTAATCTGATCCCATAAGATAGAAAGGGCTATCTCCACCTTTTCAAATAACACAAAGAGTAGAATAAAACAACTAAGACTGATGTCAAAGGTTGTTAATTAGCTCACATAATGTAGAAGTCCAGGGAGCAGATTCAGATAGAATCTGAATTGGCCTCAAAAAATATTATCAGGATCCAGTTTCTCATCTTTCATCTCTTATCCTAGTTTCCTTTATGTTCTGGCACCTCCAGGTTTACATTTTTACAACATCAAATCAAACATTCATTCCAGAAAGTTAAAGGATTAGCTTTGATTTGATCTACTTAAGTTACATGCTGAGGTCCAAACTAACTTTGACTCACCTGTCCACCTGGGATCTCAGAGGCAGCCTCTACTCAAACCATGTGAAGTAAGAGTAGACAAGGGATGGGTCTCCAAGAAATGTAGGGGGTTGTTAAAAAGAAAGAAAAGTGGATGCCATGTTGAGAAGAAGCCCCAAAGTCTTCAGCCAAGGAATTAGAGCTACAACATTCATATCAGTTTTCTCTCCCTTATTATTTCTTAGCCTCTATGGAGAATATTACAAGGTTAGAGGTCCCCCAAATCATCACTTACATGGCCTTTTCCAATTTTTCTTGGGATGCAGAAAATGAACGAAAATTGATGGTCTACAGTACCAGCTATGTGGTAAAGGAATGTGGATATAGTATGAATTGTGCGAAGTTGTAAATAAACTTGAAGTAGATTTAATTCACAGAAAGAACCTTCTTCTGTCTACCCTTCTGATAACGCTGACCTTCCTATAATATAAGGGTTACAGCTTTCACTTAGATGACTGATTCCTTGTGGAGGGTTAGGAATAAATATAGCTTTTCTTCAAGCCCATCTTGGCTTTCTTTTATCTGTCTTGAACCAATAAAATAACGATTGTGGCAAGGACAATCCAAGCCCTCTTTCCTTGTCACATTCAGGATTGACTCTCTGACATTTGTCTCTTTTTTCCCCCCATAGTTTCTGAGTCTCTGTGTTTCTGTTCAATGTGTCTGTCTTCTTTGAAGTCACCTGCCACACTGCATCATGACAGACTAAATGATAGGCTTCATTACTCTTTCCTGGCAGCTGCCTATGTTTTATTTCTTTTGGGGTCCAGGGAAGAGATCCACCTCACCCTATGATTTTGCTTTTCAGGTCTACGTATGAAAGGAGGGCAGGTGTAAGAGTAGGCAGAATATGTCATCCCATTATCAGGAAAGAAAGGAGTAAAAGCAGAAGTAAAGCTGCCGGCAATTCTGATGGCTCCTAAATCCATGGTAGTCTTGTTTTAGCACTGTGGAGTTCCCCATCAGGCATCTCCATTTCAAATTCTATCCTTGAAAGATCAGTTATGAACTGCTTTATATAGATTGTATAAGCAGCCTGCAGTTTATAAAAATGGTCACAGCAATATTTTCCACTCGTTTTTACTGGCTTTGGCACTCCCCCATAGAAAGATAGAAGCTCTTTTCACCTCCTCTTGAAGCTAGGTATGTTTTTATGACATCTGAATGAATAGAATAAAGCAGAGCTTATACTGCATGACTTGAAGCTAGGTCATAAAAAGCTATACTGCTTCCTCTTGGAACTCTTCTTTGGGACAACTCCTCTTAGAACATAGCCAGCATTTTGTGAAGATTACCCAAGCAACCCAGAGACACGATGTGTAGGTTCTGACTCCAGTCCTAGCTGAGATCCCAATCAATAGCCAGCATCAACATCACACATGTAAGCAAATCTTCAGATGATTCCAGTCCCCAGCTTTTGAGTCACCACAGCTGACATAAAGTAGAGCAAAGACTGATCCCTACCAAACTCTTTCCGATGGCTGATTTTAAGCAAATAGTGTTGTTTTAGCCACTACGTTTAAGACAATAAATAACTGGACCAAGTTCAGTTGAATTTTTTGAAAAAAAGTAATAAAAAAGTGTTATGTTCAATGTCATGAATTTAATATTTAGGTATTTAGAGGAAAATATTAGCGTCTTCATTAATGATCAGTTTAGTATATTTTTCTCCCTCCGTTCTTTATCTTATTTCTTCTTCCTTCCTTCTTTTCCTCCCTCCCTCCCTCCCCTCTTTCCTTCCTTTCTCCTTCCCTTCCTCTTCCTTTCTTCCTTTTTTTTTTTCATCCATAAGGGTAGATTCTTTTTTTTTTGGCTAGCGATAAGGGTATACAAAAATAATGTCTCATTTTCTTCTAGGTGTGAATAGGACAACTAGGTATGGGACCAAAGTGGCTTGAAAGAGTTAAAAAACTATCTCAAGATCTATTCCACAAAAGATATATTTTGTAATTTTAATAGCAGGCATACAGATATAATTTCTTTGGCAAATCATGACATTTTCTCCTTAGCTTATTTCTTCATAACTTTTATTGCTATCACTTCTTTCCTCCGACTTTTTTTCCTACTTAACCTTGGCAACCTCTTATGCACATTATTGTGAAATCTTCAAAAACAGCATATGAAACATTTTTTTAAAATAACTTTTTCCTGTTAGGACCAACCATTTATTCCTCCATCCATGAATCCATCCACCTCATGTGTATGTACTGAATGTCTATTGTGTGCAAGGTACCAGGGACCCGGAGGTAAGAGTTAGACAACCCACCCTTACAAATATCACAGTCTCATGAGAAAAACAGAAAAGTAAACATATAAATTGATTGATTAATTCAACAAACACTTATTAAGCTTCTACTGTTTTCCAAGCATTATGCTAGACGATGGTGTTAACAGCAGTAAAGAGGTAGATACAGCCTATGTCCTATGGACTAGGACATATGTCCTATGGACTAGGAGTTAACACAGAAAACTAAGTCAACAACTGCAGAGGACCCAATCAAGAATTCAAGGAAGGCCTCTCAAAAGAAGTGAAGTATAGACTGAAGACTGGGGAGTGACTGGTAGCCAGCCAGGGGAAGGCAGATTTGGGAAAGAATGTACAAGTTCCAGAGGAGAGCAAGTGTGACGGTTTAGGAATGAGGGAGAAAACGGCACATATGTTTGGGAAACCAAAAGCAGTTCATTTTGTGGGGAGGGGAGGGTGGTGGGATGGTAGAAAATAAACCTAGAGAGGTAGGCAGGGCCTAAAGTAAAGGGAAGCCATTGAAAAGATTCAGCACCACAGGGAATAATGTGATAATTGTATGTAGATCCTCTGACTTCAGGATGATAAATGCATTTTTGTGGAGCAAGCCTGGAATTAGGAGCCCTGTATGATGTCTGTAGGGATGATCTTCACCAGAGATGGTGGCTTCAATGAGTGTCTTAGTAGTAAAATGGAAAAAAGTGGAGAATTTTGAAATTTGGAGTTATCCAGGACATGTTTATTGACAGATTAAATGTCATGGATGAGGACAAGAGAAAAATCAGAGTATGTTCCAGGTTTCTAGACTGGGCAACTGGGTTGGCTTTAGTGCCACTAAATAAGAGGAAGACCCTTCTTGTGAACTACTTTGAGTCTAGGAATAAGATAATGGGTACAGCTTGGGTCATGTTGAATTTGAGGGTCCTGTAAGATATCTAAGTAGAAATGTCAATATATACTCAAAATAGCAAAGTAGGGATTCAATATATAGGTCTGAAACTGAGCAAGAAAAAGTGGCCTAGAGATAAGAATCCAGAAATTATCAACATAGAGATGATAACAAAAGTCCTAAGAATGGAAGAGATGTCCCAAAATGAGTGTATAGGACCAAAGGAAAAGGCCTGGGTCCTGAATGCCAAAAATGATTGACCTTTGGTGGGGGTAGGGGATGAAAGGGTGTTGAATAACAAAATGGAAACACTAGAGAAAACAAAACAAAACAAAACAAAAAACCTAGTATAAAGCAACTAAAGAACCAAATGGATTAAGAATGCATGTATAAATTTAGAAAATGTCTAAGTTTTAGGAGCATCATTGGCCAGAGGTTTAGAAACATGGTCTAAATTAATGTCATTGGTGATGGAGAAAGAAGAGATATGCTACAGAGGTAACATAGGCAGGGCTTAGAACTGGTTGGGAGGTAAGGAACACGACAGGGTAAGAAGGGTAGAAAAGGAACTCCCTGTTCGTTCCAGGCATCAAGGAAAATTATGGAGGTTTCCTCACCAGTCAAGTCTTATCAATGTTTGTTCACGATGAGTATTTTTAAAGAGCACACATGCAGAGTGCTTATATATCCCTGCAGATCCTTTAAAAAGAATTTGTTTTTAGCCTTACCAGTTTTTACTGTGTGGCTTTTGCAACAATAAAAGAAATAACACAGTGAGATACTTGAAGGTGTTCAGTAGAAAGGCACTGGCAAAACTGCAGGTCTCTAGATGACATTTTTCCTTACCGTTGGTTTTGGGTGTTTAGTATTGCATCCCAAAGAACATAATCTGCTCTGCTCTCTCCTAACCACCAAATGTAATTGTTTAAATTCAAATGAATTGTTTGTGACTCCTCCACACAGCTCATCCCTCCCTTCCTAATTTTGAATTAATTAAGAACTTAACTTGATCCTAAGAGCTAGAAGCGTATTCTGAGTTTTTTGCAAGTCTCTGCCTGGTTGTTACATATTAGGGACATGGGATTCCTTCCTTTCTCCCTCCTTCCCGCCCTCCCATCCTTTCTGCCTTCTATCCTTCTTTTTCCTTTACTCCATCCCTACCCACTCTCCACCTCTTGATTATCATAACTTAAAGTTGGGATAATATCAGGGCTTAAGAAGACAGAGCAGAAGAAAATACAGATTCTGCATGCATAAGAAGATAATAGAGGGCCCCTGGCCTGCAGGGTCAGAGAGCATGACCCTGAGTTTGGTGAGTTAGCTTGTGTTCAGGTGAGAAGCTTATTCATTTGCAACTCAAACACCCACAACACTGAGCACATTTGCAAAAACTCATGCAGCTTTTAAGATCGCCTCACCTAAGTATTGTATTCAGTTAATTAAGACAGAAAACGGTTTAGCAGTATAGCACATAAAATGGTCTAACCTATTTGTGCATAAAAGTCAACTTTTTTTTATTTAATTAAATTTATTTATTTTCAGCATAACAGTATTCATTATTTTTTCACCACACCCAGTGCTCCATGCAATCCGTGCCCTCTATAATACCCACCACCTGGTACCCTAACCTCCCACACCCACCCCCGCCACTTCAAACCCCTTAGATTGTTTTTCAGAGTCCATAGTCTCTCATGATTCACCTCCCCTTCCAATTTCCCCCAACTCCCTTCTCCTCTCTAACTCCCCATGTCCTCCATGCTATTTGTTATGCTCCACAAATAAGTGAAACCATATGATAATTGACTCTCTTTGCTTGACTGATTTCACTCAGCATAATCTCTTCCAGTCCCGTCCATGTTGCTACAAAAGTTGGGTATTCATCCTTTCTGATGGAGGCATAATACTCCATAGTGTATATGGACCACATTTTCCTTATCCATTCGTCCGTTGAAGGGCATCTTTGTTCTTTCCATAGTTAGGTGACCGTGGCCATTGCTGCTATAAACATTGGGGTACAGATGGCCCTTCTTTTCACTACATCTGTATCTTTGGGGTAAATACCCAGGAGTGCAAATGCAGGGTCATAGGGAAGTTCTATTTTTAATTTCTTGAGGAATCTCCACACTGTTCTCCAAAGAGGCTGCACCAACCTGCATTCCCACCAACAGTGTAAGAGGGTTCCCCTTTCTCCACATCCCCTCCAACACATGTTGTTTCCTGTCTTGTTAATTTTGGCCATTCTAACTGGTATAAGGTGAGATCTCAATGTGGTTTTAATTTGAATCTCCCTGTATGTTACCCTAACATTAAGGAGGAGAGAATTTGCCTTATCAATCACTAAACATTCAGAAAGCTTTGCAAACCATTACTCACTTCCACTAATAACGGGTGGTCCAAGATCTATCGTTTTAGGATTATTTCACATCTGGGTAGAGAATCTCATTCTATCCTTGATCAGGGTCTATTTTTTTTTAAGTCAGAAATTGCATTAAAAAGTAATGAGAAATGAATAAAAACATGGATTTTGCACAATTTCATTATTCATAATCCACTTTATATATTTACTATGAATATCCTTGTAATAATTTTTTCATGGTTTTGATGACTCACATGTGCTCCCAATTAAAAGGTCTTGCCGGGGCACCTGACTGACTCACTTGGTAGAACATGTGACTCTTCATCACAGGGTTGTTGAGTTTGAGCTCCACTCTGGACATAGAGTTTACTTTAAAAAAAAAAAAAAAGCCCTTGTTAGGCTGGATTTTATGTCACCTTTTAGTATTCCTACAATTTATCAGGCTTTCTTTTCTCCACTGACCATCAGGTCTTGGCCTCTTTGACTTATCATCCCTTCCAGCCCTAGTGGTTTTCTGAGCACAGTATGGACAGGTTGTCATGAAATTCTGCTGTTTGTAAAGCTCATATTGCCCAGCAAAAGAACCAAGGGAACATTACCTTGAAAACTGGGAATGCATTTTGTTTAGTGGGTGCAGTGAAACTCTATTACAGGAAGTCTACAAAATTGAAAACTGGAAAATATGGCTGTGGGAGATAAAGAAGAAAAAAAACAAAGAAAAAAAAGAAATAGAAAAGAAAAAAGAAAAACTTGAACCACTTAATTGAAACTCACCCAGGTGATGGAAGAGAATATTGAAACATCTAGATGTGAAACACCTGGGAGACATTGGAGACAATCTAACAGGTAAGTCAGGTAAACAATTGGGAAAATCAGTTATTTTCCATCATGAGGCCAATATATTGAAACAAAATACTTTGACAAATTTGGATCTGATCCCATGGGGGTAATTTAAGATATCTGCTTTCCATTCCTAACGTATTGGAATAACTTGTGAAAAGAACTGAATGCCTGAAGTTCAAAGGTCACTGTTCATTCATTATTTCATGTATTCAACAAGTGTCTATCAAATGCCTACTCTGTGTCAGACTCCATGTTAGGCACCAGGGTTACAGCAGGGACAAGAATATCCTACTCTTAATGGAACTTCCTTTGTAGGAGGAGCCAAAAGACAATAATTAAATAAGTATATAAAGTTTTTTAAGATAGCAATAAATACATAAATAATTTAAGAGAATGACGTAGGATGAAGAATAAACTTGACTCCTCATTCCCTCACACCTCATACTCAATTCATTACCAAAACCTGTTATGCTAATGATATCCAGAATCTGACTCCTTCTCAACCCTCAAAGTCTCCACCATGGTCCAAGCCAGCATCCTTTCTCATTTGTATTATCACAGCAGCCTCTAAGTGGTCTCTCTGCTTCAGTTCTTACCTCCCCTGCCACCTATTTTCATGCAGGCAGAGTAATACTTCTACTACGAGTGGGATCATGCCACTGAGGTCAATGGCTTATGGCCGCCAAGTAAAAGCTCAAGTCTCTGCAGTGTCCTGTCATCAGCTGCTGTGCCTTCCTCCGTCCCTACCAACTCTGCATCCTGATTGCCCAATGCTCTGGTTGCCCACGGAGACCTAGAACACTGGCTTCCTTGTTATTCTTTAAGTAGAGGAGGCTTGCTCCTGCCTTACACTCTGTGCTAGGGAGAATTCCAAGACGGTCCCCTAAGATTCCTAAGCTCTGAAGTATGCACACCACCTGCCAGGTAATTAGCCAAACACAATCTAGGTACTGCTGTGAAAGGATTTTGCAGGTATAAGTGAAGTCCAAAACCAGAAGACTTTAAGATTTGAAGATTATTGGTGGTTGGGGGTGGTGATGGAAGTGCTGGTCTGATTACATTAGCCTTTAAATTGGGGTCCAGAGGTCAGAAGCAAAGAAAGTCAGAAATTCAAGGTATAGGGGAAATTTGACATTTGAAGAGTTCTCTGTTGCCGGCTTAAAAATGGAGGAAGCCACCTGCAAGTGAATGCAGGGGGCATGTTGCTGAGAGGAGCCCACGGCTGACAGCCAACATGGAAATGGAACCTCAGCCTCAACATGGAAATGGTCACCACAAAGAACTGCATTCTGCCACCAACCTGAATGAGCTGGGAGACAACCCTGAGCCTCACGTGATATAGCAGCCCAGCCAGTACCTTGATTTCAGCCATGCAAGACCCTGAGCAGAGCACCCAGTCATCCGTGCCCAGATTTCTGATCTATAGGATCTATGAAATAGATGTATGTTGTTTTAAGTCACTAAGTTTGTTTTAATTTATAAGGCTAGGATACAAAACTAACACAGGTTCTTTGCATTTGCTATTCTTTCCTAGAAAGTATTTCCTAGCTATCACTCTGCTTGTTCCCTCACTTCCTACAGGTTTCTAACTAATTACCATCTCCCCAGTGAGGTCTTTCATAATTCTTAGGCTCCTGACCCTCATTTTTGGGTAATTTGAGAACTTGAATAAAGTGACTCTAAGAGTGCAGAAAGACTATCAAGAAACTACTGGGGGAAACGTAGTACCTGGGATTAATGAGGAGGGGCTGGAGGAGAAGAAACAGTAATAAGAACTTGAGACATGGCTGTGTGGTGAGGACCTTCCAGCAGGAACTGCAACCTTCCATTCAGGCATGCAGCCAGCTCGTGGCAGTACCAGAGGGAGCAAGCCAGGAAAGTAATGCTCCTCAGTAGCTCTCCTCCATCTCTGATAATATCCAACACTCCCACTAGAATGTAAGTATCATGAGGGCAAGTATATACTTGGCCACGTTCATTCCCTGCTTTATCCCCTGGGCCCAGAACAGTGTTGGAACACAGTGCTCAACATGCATCAAATGATGTTGTAAACAACAAGATTTCATTTTCTCTTATGGCTGAGTAATATTCCATTGTATTTATAAACCAAGAGAGGGCATAAGACCAAGAGAAGTAAGTGAGACAGAGAAAGACAAATACCGTATGATTTCACTCCTATGTGGAATTTAAAAGAAACAAAGCAAAGGAACAAGCAAAGAAAGAGAGGGACAGACAAACAAAAAATTCAAATATAGAGAACAAGCTGGTGGTTGCCAGAGGGGAAGTGGGCGGGGGAAGGGTGAAATAGATAAAGGAGTTAGGAAGTACACTTAACAGTGACAAGCACTGAGGAATACAGCGAATTACTGAATCATTATACTGTACACCTGAAACTAACAGAACATGTATGTTATTTATACCTCAATAAAGAATGAAATTTTAAGAAGTCATCAAATGAATGAATAAATGAACGGATGGAGGCTACATAGCAGAGACGTCTCCAACATTTGAAATGAGACTTAACTGATGAGGCAGAGCTGACCAAGAAAAAAAAAGAAAATGAGACTCCAAATATAAGGAATAGCAAATACCCAGACCCTAAGGAGGAAATGAGCTTTCTGGCTTCAAGGAAGTGTGGCAGAAGCTGATGGCTCCGGAGTTTGAGTAGCCAAGGTGGACCCTGGTGTCCAGTAGGCAGAGGCTGGAACATGGTGGGTCTAGCAGAACACGGTAAGGGATTAGCATTTTATAAGCACAAGGGACAGGTGTCCCAAGGTACAAAACTGAGAAGAGACATTAGAGGTTTCATACTTTTAATATTCACAGAAAAAAATTTTAAAAATAAGAAAATAATAACTGAATTGCTTTTGTTGTGAATCTACTCTTAACTTCTCTAGTCTATTACATCCTTTTCTTGACAAAGCATCCAGATGAATGCTCCCAATTTTTAAAAAATATTTTATTTACTTATTTATCTATCTTTTGAGAGAAGAGAGAACGAGTGTGCACCAGCTGGGGGTAGGAGCAGTGGCAGAGGTAGAAGCAGATGTGGGGCTTGATTCCAGGACCCTGAGATCATGACCTGAGCTCAAGGCAGACACTTAACCAACTGAGCCATCCAGGCACCCCTGAATTCTCCTAATTTTTAATTATTCCTATCTTTGGCATTTTCCTGTACTCTTTACCTGACAGGAGAGTTCACGTGAACTGGATACCTGTAGCTGTCTGATTGGAGCCTTCTCAGTAAACTCTTTAGACTTCCTTCCACTATTGTCTTTGGTGCTGCACAATGAAGGCAGAGAAGCTTTCTCCTTTTTTTATCTCCAGGGTCTAGAAAAATGTTAAATTCAATGCCTGGGGCATAGTCAAAGCTCAAAACTTACTTATTAAGGCATTTTATTGTTAGCAAGTATTAGTCCAACTGAGGTGTGACTTCACAAGAATATAATACTATTGGACAGGTAGTCTGTGATCAAATCCCAAATCATGATCTTCCTAGTGACACAACATTGACAAGCCATTATTTTCTCTGAGTTTCAGTTTGTAATCTTGGAAATAGCATGAATAATATTTCATTAATGAGCTAATGGATTAAATGAATCTGGAAAGAGCTTAGTGCATCATTATTGTCATTAAATTGGAGGATGAATTCTTGGATATTATTGGATATTGCAGGTGGGATATGGTGAGTTAGGAGAGGGAAAAGACTGTTTCTTATTTCTTCTCCCTACTCATTCCCGTCCACAGAGAGAGAACTGGCACAGGTGTTTCCACAAGCTCAGTGAGAGGAGAGAGTACTTCTCTTGGAAGGGGATTTGATGGAAGAAAAGGGAGGTACAGGCTTCTAGTGATGGAATGAGTAAGTCATAGGAATAAAAAGTACATCATAGGGAATATAGTCAATGTGTTGTAATAGCATTGTATGGTAATAGATGGTAGCTACACTTGTGGTGAGCATAATGTATAGAGTTGTTGGGATGCCTGGGTGACTCAGTCGGTTAAGCATCTGCCTTCAGCTCAGGTCATGATCCCAGGGTCCTGGGATCGAGTCCTGCATTGGGCTCCTTGCTCAGTGAGGAACTTGCTTCTCCCTCTACCCGCCACTCCCCTTGCATGCACTCTCACTCTGACAAATAAAATCTTTCAAAAAAATGTACAACATTGTTGAATTGCTATGTTGTACACTTGAAACTAATGTAACATTGTGTGTCAACTGTACTTCAATAAAAGAGAAACAGAGAGAAGTATGGCTTTGACAGTTTTAAATAAATAGCTCTGGGTCTCCTAGTGGTCACAGGGGACCCAGCCTGTCTCCAATGGATCCCATTGGACAATTCACATACTGGTGGTTATCACGATTGAATAAAGATAACAAGCCATTCACCAATTGTCCAAACATTGCATAATGCCCCTGGATTCTTATACAAACCTAAAAAGAATGACACCTTAAAAAAGAGTTAAATTGATTTCTAATCACTCTGGCTAATGGGATCTCCAAGTCAGATTTAATTTAATACAGAAAAATAATGTGGGGGAAGTGAAAATAAAAGCCAAAACATTTTAACAGTGATGACAATGTATATGCTAATTAGTAAATATTTATAAATCTATATTATCCATTTTTCTGTTTGCCGTCTCACACTTTAAGCCAAAATCATTATTATGGACATGATAACATTTCTAACTTTCAGAAGGAGAGATTTCTGGAGAAAAGGGATTCAAATAGAGCTAATGGATGGATACGGAGGTTTTGTTTCCACCTCCTCTTTTTATTGCAGGATCATTGAGACGGCAGGGATCTCAAAGGCATTTTAATTTCTCTACTTGTCTCAGAACGGCTGAGAGCATTATTTCTTCCTCGTACTTTCCTCTGGGATTATTCTGCTTACTGAAATCTGCTATTTTCTTTATAGGTTTGTACAATAAAAGTATTTAGATGAGCTGAAGTGCAGCTCCTTTTAAATACATGTAATTCAAGTTGGCTTTTTTAAATGGCTGTCTCTGAATTGCAGAGATGCATAACAAAATCAACAATGTTTCGATGGGCGGAAATATTGAATGTACCTTTGTTACACTGGACATCTTTGAAAAACTAGAATGCATTTACAGTGCTTGGTGGTCTCCCCAGAAACAAGCATCAAACAGTACTCTCAATGGTGGGCTGGTTTAGTGATACAGAGGTGTTCTTAGGTTTGAGGGTTCTCCAAAATTTTATAAATAAAAAATGGGATTTTTCATTTAGTGATGAAGTAGCTTTCTCCCATTGATTTCTGATCCAGTTCATGAAGTTTGTGGACTAGATTCCTTGAGACTGAACTTTTCATCTCCTAGATTACGGAGGACAAGGATCAGCACCTCTGAATACTTAAGGAACACTGAATAAGTAAAATATAGTGAAAAGGAGCACAGAATGTTTCCTGCATTTGGAACACAGCTCTTCCGTGTTTAAGCTGTGTAAATTTGCCTGCTTCTGAAAGCCAACCCTGAGACAGGGACTTTAGCTGTGAATAGTCAATTTGGAAGGTGCTATCAGGAAGCATTAAGGAGGGAGCAAGGAAAATGAGACATGATAGAGAAGTACCAATGGAGGTATGTTAATGGCTAGGTAGTGCTGGGGGCAATAGGGACCTAATCCAGCCAGGGCCTACTGAAGTTCCCTGTTGAATGTGCTTTGGAACTGCCCCCATAGAGAGACAGGGAAGCTGGACCCATTTCTTATGGAAGAGAGTTCCTGCTCACAGTGCTGTCTGAGTGGCCCACCCAGGTGCTGCAAAAGCTCCCCCAAGGTCCCCAGGCAGGCAGGGAATTAGAGAGAGGCTGGCACTTGAAGAACGGGGAGCTTCTGAGTGTGAACAAGTGAACTAAGAAGGGGGCTAGAGGATGTTTGATATGTAACAGAAGTGTCTGCTACAGGACTTTGCAAACATCAGAAAGGGATTTACTGAGATTGGGTCAATCTGTGAAGAAAATTATATACAGCATTTTCCACCTACTTCTGGATGATATTATTGTATGGATAATACAATACGGACTGTGTTTACTATCTGAAGAATTCGGACCCAGTCTCTATTACTTTTCCAGTTTGTGTAGCAAGGGAATAAAACTCATCTAGTTAGAAGTGATACTGCTGTTTTCTCATGCAGCATGCCCTGGGATTTTTGACTTATGTGTCCGGATGCTCACGAATGATCTTAGAAAGTTCTGAGTCTATCTTTTTAGCAGGAACTGGCAGTGTAAAGCAGTAGCTTGGTGACTCCCTATTTTCTTTCTCTGTGGATCAAAGCTGTTCCTCTCTGTAACTATATCCATGTGCTGTGTTGATAGGAGGCTGCTTTTAAGCTCCTGAAGTAGGGAGAGGCCTTTAAGATCTGAGAAGAATTGAAAATGGACCTTTCCATACAGCTTTGGACAGTTGGGTGTAATCCCATTAACCATCTTCCCTGCAGCCTTGGTTAAGCAGCAGCATGGGCTGCTAATAAGTATTTCATCCCCAATATAGCATGGGCTGTATCTGTAAGCATATGAAGTATTCCTAACCCTATTTTATTAATGAGGCAATGGAGGGCAGAACACTGAATCTTGCATCAGAATCACATACTGGGCTCAGATGGCTGGGTCTCACCCCCAGAGTTACTGATTCAACAGATCTAGGGTGGCACGTGAAAATTTGCAATTTGTTTTCAAAGATTTATTTATTTATTTGAGAGAGAGAGAGCCCAAGCACATGGTGGGGAGGGGCAGAGGGAGAAGGAGAGAGAATGTTAAACAAAGTCTGCACTGAGCGGGGAGCCTGACGTGGAACTCAATCTCATGGCCGTGAGATCACAACCTGAGCCAAAACCAAGAGTCGGGTGTTCAGCTGACTGTGCCACCCAAATGCCACAAGAGAATTTGCTTTTCTAACAAGTTCCAGGTCATGTTGATGCTCCTGCTCAGGGGACCACACTTAAAGAACTGCAAAATTATTCTCTATCTACTGTATCTCATTTAATGTTTATCTTTGCAGATAGATGATCTAAGCTCTAGAGACCATGTCTGTCTTATTCACTGATCTTTTGGTAGCTCAGGATTTGGCACATGGTAGTGAAATATTTGTGTAATGAAATACCTGAATCAAATATCTGGGTTAAAACCCCACTACATCCTCCTATGAACAGAGGATATGTCCCTGAAGGGAATGTCCATACCTAAGACCCATTTCTTGAGCTCGGTTTCCCATACTGTCATCTTTTCTTTATCATTGACACCTGCTCTTTAAGCCCTTCTGGGTTGACTGTCATTCCAGGTAGGTGTTGATTTCCTGGTCCCCTAAAGGACTCATTTCCTTGATGAGTTGAGCTCAGGGATTCATATTCTTTCTCTTGACTGATGTACCTTGACTTAAGTTCTGCTCTCTCTAGTCCACAAAGTGTCATCTCTCATCTCCAGTGAAGCTGTGACTCCTAAGGGGCATAAAACATTGGTTTTTGAACATGGCAGCCCGTCTCGTCTCCAAAAACTCCTCTGAAAGAACCAGGAAAGGAGCCAGTGATTTTCGACTGCCTTTGATGAGGTGCCATTATTAATTTGAAAATAACCTTTGGCTTTTACTTTTGTCTTCCTAATTACCAGTGCACTTAAGTTGCTTTCTGACAGTAGCCTGTGTTAGAGGACTAACCAAAAGTACATTTTCAAGATTCTCCTCCATAGAATATTTTATGAGAAAGACATGATTTTTCTGAAGGGTGACCTTTGGGAGACATTCACCGGAGCAATCATAGAAATTTACAAATGCAGATCCTTGGGGCCCAACCCAGGAGTCAGGGTTCCTGAATTAGAATCAGACTTTCTGTGGAGGGTCTGTTTATTACAGCACCTCTGGTAACCACAGTGTTTTAACAAAAGTGTGAGAACAATTGCCTTGGAACAGGGGTCATCAAACTTTTTCTCTAAAGGGCCAGATAGGAAATACGCTCAGGTTTGCTGGCTGGTTACACTGTCACAACCACTCAACTGTGTCATCGCAGCATAAAATCAGGCTTCGACAGTATATAAATGAATGAGTGTAGCTGTGTTCCGATAAAATTCTATTTATGGGCACTGATATCAGAATTCCATATACTTTTCCTGTTTCATGAGATAGTACTCTTCTTTGGATTTTTTTTTTTTTTTTTTTTTTAAGTCACTTAGCTCATGGGCCCTAAACACGCAGGTGGTAGAGTTGATTTGGCCCACAGGCTGGGGCTTGCGGATCTCTGCCCTAGAGCATGAGATGGTTGCAAAGAGGGGGAAGTGCTATGCAGAGTTGAAAGTACTCTGCTAATATTGAATGAAGTCCAAGATGTTAGTAGACTTCAAATGTCCTCTTCTCTTTTATTGGAATTCTGGAAAGCTAAGGGGACAAGGAAATGTCAGAGAAGCAGGGGAAATGAGATAAGCAGTTTGAAAGTCTGTCTTAGTGCAGGCTGCTATAGCAAAAATACCATTGACTACTTTTAACAAACATTTGTAACCTGAAGTTTTGGAAGCTGGGAAGTCCACAGATTGGGTGTCTTGTCAGAGCTCAATTTCTGGTTCAGAGATAGCTATCTTTTTATGTGTCCTCACATGACAGAGGGAACTCTGAGCTCTTCATCCCTAATTAGGGATCATTTTCATCATAGGGCTCTATCCCCACAACTTCATCCAAACCTAATCACCTCCCAAAGAACCCGCCTTGAAAATACCATCACCTTGCAGGCTGGGCATCAACATATGAGTTTTGAGGGGACATAAGCATTCAGTCTATAGCAAAGTCTTAGACAAGGGTTGGTAATCAAACCATAATGCAGACTTTGAGGCCTTATGATGCTTTTGATACTTTTCATCGATATCCTAGAGAGTGCTATGTTAAGGAGGTTCAGAATCATGAGTTTGAAACTCCCTGACCTTATAGCTCTGGTGATTTAGACCTGACCCCTGAGTCCAGGGGGTAGCCCATGCCTGGGGTCTATTTCCCTGGGCCATATTATTAGTGTTGCACTGGATACAGCAATCCAATCAGCAAATGGCATTGTCCTATTCAGGAGATGCTGAAACAAAAGAGAGGTCCTCTGTGTTGATGGATTTGACCCTGAGAGAATGCAGGGGCAGAATTTCAGCAGCCCTCTGGGTGCTATAAGGAGCAAGCTTCTTTGAGAATGGAGTCAATCCAACTCTTGGTGGAGGATCAGACTACAGACAGCAAAGACCCACCAGATTTGACTGAAATCCTCATTGAAGTGATCCCAGCCTTTAGACTTCCCATTATCTAAGTCAACACATTATTTGTTTGGCTAAGCTAAAAATGAGTCATATTTACTATCAGTTACAATTTGTAGAATCTTAACTTACCTAACCCCATTCCAGTTCCAACATTCTACAATCCTCTGTCTTTGGAACCAGCTATGCAAACGACCAGTCCACAAAATCAGCTGTCCCCTACTGCACAGACCTGAGCATAAGTGTCTAGAATTTCAGAGATGTAACAGTAACAGTTGCATTGAGAGGATTGTCAGTTTTCTTACTGTAATGCCAGTTCATTATTCCTATTCAAATGACATAAGGCAGATAAAAGATACACAACTCTTATTTCTTACAAATGCAGAAATTGACTGCTATAAAAAATAAATTAACAGAGATGGATCCCCAAGGTCTCCATTATCACAGGATGAGATGTGGGGATGGAGAGCAGAATGGCCCACTTCCACTTACTTGACATTTTGTCTTATATTTTGGGCAAAATCCTATTTTCTTAAAAAAAAATGATCTTAATATTTGCTCTGCACACATGTGGGCTTTAGAAAAAATAAAATAAAAGCCCTATTTGTAATTACCA
Source organism: Mustela erminea (assembly GCF_009829155.1). Lineage (NCBI taxonomy): Eukaryota > Metazoa > Chordata > Mammalia > Carnivora > Mustelidae > Mustela > Mustela erminea. The sequence goes on from NC_045614.1 coordinate 48,236,162, forward strand.
TTTGTAACTTTAGGGATGCCTATGAGTGCTGATGTCTTTGAAAACAAGGGAGAGCTGTGAAAAACAAAAGGCAGAGTTAATCCAAACCACCCAGAGTGCAAGTACAATTAAATTGGCCCTGATTATAAAGTAACATCACTCAGCCTGCCAGTCATTTAGTCTCCAGCCCTTGAGTATCCCTGGTAATAATGCAGGTGAACACTTCTGCTGGCTCTTTGGACAGTGGGCATACATTGTCTAAGGGCTGGTCCCAAGAAGGGATCATGTTGTTCAATTCTGCTCTACATGATCAGAGTCCATCAAAAATGGATTTTGAAATTAATAAAGATTTTTCCCCCCTTAATATCTCATAGTAAATCAGTACACAAATAAATAAGGATCACTTGTCTTATGCTTTTGAACACAGGTTCTTAATTTTTTTAAAAGATTTTATTTATTTATTTGACAGAGAACACAAGTAGGCAGAGAGGCCGGCAGAGAGAGAGGGGGGAAGCAGACTCTGTGCTGAGCAGAGAGCCCGATGCGGGGCTCGATCCCAGGACCCTGGGATCATGACCTGTGCCAAAGGCAGAGGCTTTAACTCACTGAGCCACCCAGGCACCCCATTAATTTTTATTTTTTTGTGATGGTGAAGACACATGCAGAAGGAAGTATGTCTTGAAAGAAAAACAGAAATTTTCCCTTCCTGGAAAATTCCACTTGGTCCCCACGGTGTACCTTAGAGGTAAATTTCTCTGCCAAGTCTTCAGAAATTTTCCACCAACAGAATTATCCTCTTCCCCCCTATGTTCCAATGACATTTGATGTACCCTGTTATATTTATTATGATTTAAGATGGAAGAAAGTAGATCCCAGTTTTCATCAACCATATCAAATGTCTTCTTGAGGATATAGTTAGAGTATATTTACTTTTAAACCTTTATATCTAACAGTGCCTGACTCACTAATTACTCAGTCAATATTTTCAGTATTTGTTGGTTAAATGAATAGATCACCAGGATGCTGTTTAGAGCATTTAACTGCTTCTTCATGGTAACTTTAGAGCATAAAAGTGGAAATAAAAACATTTTGAAAATCATTTCCACCTCTACCTCACTGAGGTAAACAATTTAGCAGCGTGATATGTCCTTGCACAAGTTTTTCCATACTGTATTGGTGAACTGTTGCTGTGCAAGAAACTACCCAGAAATTTAGCACTCACAAAAACAAGAAATATTTATTACATCACAGTGTCAGCGAGTCAGGAATCCAGGAGCAGCTTAGCTGGGTGATTCTGGCTCAGGCCTCACCTGATTGAAGTTAAGGTTTTGACACAAACTATCATCATTGGAGGATTTAACGAAACCTGGAGAATTTGCTTTTAAGGTGACTCCATCTTTGTTGGTTGTGACCTTAGTTCCCTACCACATGAATGTCTCCATGGAACTCCCTGAGGGTTCTCACAACATGGTCACTGGCTGCCCCCAGAATGAATGAATGAATAAACCAATTAATAAGTAGAACAAGACATAAGCTACAATGTCTTTTATGACCTAGCCTAGAAAAATCACATACCATCACTTCTGGCGTATTTTATGGGTCACACAGACCAACCCTTATACACTGTGGAAGGGGATTACTCAAGGGCTTGAACACCAGGAGGCAGGTGTGCTTTGGGAGCAGCTTGGAGGCTGGTTATCACCCATACAGACAGTTTTTGGTGTTATTTTTATAAAAATATAATAATGAATCATTTAACACTACATCAAAAATGATGTACTATATGGTGACTAACATAACATAATAAAAAAGGAAAAAGAAATAAATAAAATAAATGTATCATTCTTATAAAAAAAATAAATAAAAATAAAAATATAATAATGATATACACATTTCTTTTTCCCCCACAAGCCATATATATATTTTATAATTTGAATTCAATAAATTAACATAACATCGCAACCTTTTCATAGAAAAATATCTCACTAACCTTCCTCTGGATCGGTAGAATGGATCTAAGTCACTCTTTACATTACAGCTAACACTAGAATTAATGTATTGTACCCCTCCTGACTCAGTTTTCTAGAAGTATAAAATAATAAATATCCTTGTACGTATAGTCTTGCCTTCATTTCTATAGGGCCTATCAAAACTTGGATTGCTTGACTACCATTGGTATTTTACTTCTTTATTTCCATAGACACTGCCAATTTCAAAGAGGTACAGCACTTACTTTGTACCAACCATGCACAAATGCAGTCATTTGCACCAGCGCTGGGTTAGTGTTCAGAAAAATTTTGTCCTTCTGTAGGGCAAGAGAAATGCTATCTCATTTTTATTTAATTTACATTTTCTTTCCTAATAGCTTAGGTCCATTTACTGTGTATTAACCTTATTTCTCCTCTTTTTTTGAAAATTGTCTACTTAAACAACCTTTCTGTGGAGAGGTATTTCCTTTTCTTATCAACTAATTGGGAGCTTTTGGAATTTGCACATAACTAGAAAGATAATTTAATAATTTCTGGTCTGGGAAGTTCATAGTACAGTATCTTCAAAAGACGAGATGTCATTTGGTCATTTTTTGATTGGATTTTCCTAAAGGTCCACCAGCGTTCATGGGGATCAAACATAAAATATTGAACATCTTATTTCTGGAGAACTTTTAGATTAGGTGAAGCTGGCTGGAGACATTTCTAAACTCAACCCTCTGCCCCAGAAAGTAGTGAATTAAGCAGACTGTTGACTTTAAGATTACCTTGGAGATAGATCACAGCATTTAAAATGCAGTCACTCAGAAAGCAAAATTGCTTGGGAATAAAAAGCAATAATTACTATCACTCTTTCTGCAACTAGCAAAATAAAAAAAAAAGGAAAAAAGACAACTCCCACTCTAAACCTTAAAACCTCAGCAAATATCCAGAGACTACAGATTGCATATTGTGATCAAAACTGTAGTCCTTGGGGTAAGCAAAAACTGCCAACTTTCCTCTCTCTGTGTGTTTTTAAACCCAAGCCTCTTTGATTGCTTTTCTGTCTAAACACAATAAGCACCCTTGACCTTGAATTATACTGTTAAGAGATAAAAAATCTGGTACCTGGAAGAACACTATAAATGAATTCCTTGCTCTCTGGCATTTAATGAACAGTGTGGCCAGTAACAAATCAATGAAGATAGTATGACAAGCTGTGATGAAATGACTTTAGATAAAAACCCCAATATAATCAATCTTTAATACATCGGATATCTAAAAGCACATCTCTTGGATTCCTGCTACACTATTTAGGAATTACTTTGAGCTAATTAGCAGTGGGGATTATTTGGGAAGAGAACAAACAACAAATTTTTTAATACTCCTAGAAGTGCTGGAAAGGATATTCTTAGATTTTTAAGTTCGTACCATGCTGTTCTGAGGAATTTGTAGGTAAGAAGTACCACACTTTTAATTACTTGGCAGGTATGTTCTTATATCTGTAGAATAGTTCCTGATACATTGTCACTAAAAATCAGTGAGGTGTCATTACTTATCCCTCTTTTCCTGCCTTAACCACTATTTCATCATAGGACTTAAAGAAAACCAAGTTATTGATCACTAAGTGGTATCTGTTGCCCTTCTCCTGTCCCAATGCTGTACCCAAACCGATATAAATCCAGTCGTTGTTATTTATGAAGGGACTGTTTAAAAATTATAGACAGAATGGAATATAGGTTTAGTAACCTGAAAGCTTAGGGCCCAAAATGTGGAGGAGCTGTGAATAATCTAAGCATAACTGGATCAGAGCGGGGAGTAGGAACCAGAACCTGGAAGGAGGGAAATTCTATAGAGAAAAAGAGTCTTGAGAGAAGCAGTGGCCTTAGGTTCAGAAATACAGCAAGCTGGAGGTGACCTTACAGGGGAGTTGCCAGGGGACTAAGCACCTTCACCCTGGCTTTTCCTCCTCCCTCTAATACCCCAGAGGACAGGGAACCCACTGATGGAGTTTTGATAAGTCCCCTGGGATAGAAAGCAGGGTATAAAGGGTTGGAAGAGATACTGGATTGACTAATGAAATATGGGACACTGGGGAAACGTGTACTTTCCTTCATATACTGATGTTAGACTTAGACATTTTCTTGTTCTGGCCAATGACATGGGTACAGAAGTGATAGATGTCACTTCTAACAAAAGCTTTAAGAACTGCCCAGTGCTTTCCCTGGCTCCTCACTTTTGCTTTCTGAGAAATACACGTCTGGAGGGGAACCAACCCCCTTAGCCCAAGTTCCTGAAGGACTTTGTTCGGTGAGGTCCTCTTCCCAATCCTCAATGGAATGAGGTGAGGAAAAAGTGAACACGTGGAGACCGTGAGGTTCACGCATTGATAGTTACTGCAGCATGACTTTGTCTATCCTGATGGGTGCAGCGTGTCATTAAACCTCTGAACCACACTTTCCTAGTCAGGAAGGTAATCCCTTATACTCAGTATCAAACTCTTACCAAATATTAGAAAGACCATGTGCATTTAAATAATTTTGGGATGTAGGCTGTCACTTCCAAATTTTTTAAGATAGCATATCTAGGATTAGCATAATATTTAAAACCCAGAGTGAATGAAAAGGAAATGATAATTTTTGAAGTATGTCTTTAGCTTATTTTGCCCATTCTTTATGGCTTCCTTGAAAAGGTTGTTTTGGAAATACATGTTTTCAAGCTCTTTGGGGGCTGATTTCAAACTCTGAAAGGCTAGTATCTAACTATGAATTAAATTACTTCAGTCTCAAGCAAGTGAGGCCTTTCTGTGCCTGCTGTACTCCAGTTCATTTTAAGAAGCCTGATTCTCATCCAGGAAGCAAGGTTAGAGGGCTCAATTTTTGTGGAGAAAAGATGCTGGTTAAATAGAGAAAATTTTTTTCCTTTTTTCTCATAGTTCCCTGGCCTCTCTTCATACTGTTCTTTGTGGCACTTCCATATATGAAGCTTTGGAGAACCTTTTGGAAAAAGTCCTGACATCCTGAAGGTTTCAAAGCTTATTTCCTCATTTATAAAATGGGAATAAATATGCTTACATCACTAATCACTAAAGAATACAAGACAGTGAATTTGGTCCTTGTGATAAACGGAAAAGGAGTCTTGCTTTTGTGAAAGGGACTGTGTTAGTGTTTCCTGTCGGCAAGATCGGAAACACAGTTCTAAAATAGACTCTCAGGGGCCCTTGCATGTGAGTAGACTTGGTCTCCAATGAACTCTCATCCTGACACCTTCCAAGTATTGCCACTCACAGCACTGCAGCTCCTAAGCTTTTAGTCACTACTGAGTGACAAACCTGGATGCTCAGAAAAAGTGGACTGCATTTCAATAGCTCCAACACTGGTTTCACATTGTTCTCACAATGTCTTTGTGTCATAGATGCAGTAGAAGGATCTGGCTTATTTAAGTAACTTACTGTATCATGAATAGACTTATTAAAAGCATCCTTGTTGGGGGGATACCTGGGTGGCTCAGTGGGTTAAGCCTTTGCCTTCGGCTCAGGTCATGACCTCAGAGTCCTGTGATCGAGCCCCACATCGGGCTCTCTGCTCAACAGGGACCCTGCTTTCCCCCCACCTCCCTGCCTGCCTCTCTGTCTACTTGTGATCTTTCTCTCTCTATCAAATAAATAAATCTTTAAAAAATAAAGATGCATATTAAAAAAAAATCATCCTTGCGACAAACCCACACCCATGCACCCATACACACACACACACACACACACACCCTGAGCTCAGGAAGAATTAAAGTACAATTATCTCACAATTATTTTTAAAGGAACCCTAAACATGGCTATGTGTTTCCTACTTTGAATCTCTGATAGATTTAAAGTTACATTTAAAAAATGTTTTTAAGACCAGTTTCCTCAGAGGAAGAATGGTTTTTTACATTGATGGCATTAAAAACGTAATGTTTTAGAACCAGGAGAATGACTGGTTTCTTCCACCATTTTGTTACCTGAATATTTGCACTATATTTTATTTTTTTTATTTTTTTTTAAAGATTTTTTAATTTATATGTTATATATAGAGAGAGAGATACAGAGCGCAAGCACAGGCAGACAGAGTGGCAGGCTAGAGGCAGAGGGAGAAGCAGGCTCCCTGCCGAGCAAGGAGCCCGATGTGGGACTCGATCCCAGGACGCTGGGATCATGACCTGAGCCGAAGGCAGCCGCTTAACCAACTGAGCCACCCAGGCGTCCCTGCACTATATTTTAGAAATGTTTTTTAGACCTAAACTCTTAGAGATGGCCAGTGCCCTAGTATGCATTACCTTAATAGGGATGACTTTTATCTGGGAATCTGCTGGTCATCAAGAACCAGCTATAAATTTTGTGTTACACAATATCGGGGGCCAAATGTGTTGGTAAGATTTAAGTTACCATATATTAAAGAAATGGAAGATAGATCTGTAATGCTCAGATTAAGTTAGTCTAAGTTAACACACCAACTCCCAAATTCAGCGGCTTGACTCATAGAAATGAATTTCTGGCTTACACAGGTCTGCCTTGGGTTTGGCTTCTGTGGGTCAGCTATCATCTAAGAAGTTCACCTCTGCTCCCATCTTATGACTCACCTTCTCAATACATCACTGTCAAGGCTGCTGTTATTCATGTTCTTTGGCATCATCCTCTTGGAGGCTCTTTCCTTCCATTACCCTTCGTGGCCACATTTAAAGTTGACTATGTGACATATGCTCTCCTTAGGGCTTACACAGCTTTACACAGCTTTTTCCTTCCACAAGAATTAGTAGACCAAGGGCCATTTTAAGTTTCATGTTAAGTCATAGGCCTTTTTTTTTTTTTTTTTTTTTTTTTAAATCACATTCTACTTCCCAGGATGTGCAAATGACCATACTTAGGATTTATTCTTAGATTTTCTTAAATCTTAAATTTCTTTGTTTTCTCACTTCCATGCTTACTGACTTAATGTGGTTATCAGGCTTTGGAGGATTTTTTTTTTTTTTTTTTTTTTTTTTTTGAGACAGAAGTAGGGGCAGAGGATGAAGCAGAGAGACTCTTAAGCAGGCTCCATGCCCACCACAGAGCCCTTCATGGGACTTGATCTCACAATACTGAGATTGTGACCTGAGCCGAAAGCAAGAGCCACCCAAGCCTTCCCCCCTTTTTTTTCTAATGAAAATTCTCTCCAGGGCAGCTCTCTCTAAGTTTCCGTTTTATTCCTTTGCCATCTCAACACATTGCTTCCTATTGCTAAGGTAGAGGAAGAACGAATAGTTTTCTTTATAGGTCACTTTTACCCATAATTCCTCAGAACTAGTCACATGTTTCCCATCTACCTGCATGGTAGGCTGGGAGGTATAGTGTTCTGTATGCATAGGAAGGAAAAGAAAAACTGCTTCAAATCCAGAGCCATAAAATGTTAAAACAAGAAGGATATTTTAAAGTAATCTGGTCCTATAGTTTTAGTTTAGAGATGAGAAAAATAAGATGCTGAAACATTTATCTATAGTTACAAGTATTTATGAACTTTTATTCACCTAACACTAGACCCAGGTCTTCTAGAAGTTGAGTCCAAGAGTATAGCTACTTGCTATAGCTACCATTGTAACAATTTCTAAGTCATTGGAACAACTAGTTTGCATTTCAATGTAGCATTCAAATATGTCTATGGATGTGTATGTGGATATTAGCCATTCTTTATCACTCACTCACTCACTGATCCACTCATCTATTTACTCATTGATTCAGTGTGTTTGAACCTATGCTGAACAGAAGAAGATATACACAAATCCTATCCTCCTTGTCTTTAAGGAAGAATGTCAGAAAAAATATTAAACAGAAGACACTAATACAATAAGAAAGTGCTAGCATAAATTATATACTGACACTGGAGGAGAGGTAGATCTCACAGAATTTGACATGAAGATAGCTTGCTGAAATGGTATAAAGGAGTCATAAGAAATCATGCTTCCAGACATAGGTTCTATAGTTTATAAGCAATGTGCCTTTGGCAGATGGCGATCTAAGCCTTACCTTTCTCAATTATAATGGGATTCATAATACCTGTCCTGCAAGGTTGATGTATAGAATAAATTCATGTAAGTAAAGTACTGCCCACAATTCAGCATCTAGTAGGCACTCAATAAATGGTAGCAATTACTGTTACTTATGATTTTACTTAAGTAATCATGGAATTCAGAATACCAGAAATGTCACACTCAGTATAATGATGGGTTAACTAAATCAGTACCAAATATACACCTAAAGTACATGGAAAATATATCAGTTCTGTAACTGATAAAGCCAACCCCATACCCCCCTCCCCATTATCATCCCATTATCATCATTATAGCATCACAGAAAGAATAACAGTTGGTGACATGGATTCACGACTTCATATTACAGATGTTATATCTTATGTGGTTGATCACATTTAATCATCACAGAATTTGAGATCCAGAAACTTTGAGTAATATGCACATGTTGATGGGAGGGCTATTATATATAGCGTTGGGGGCGTTGAAAATATGAAATAATGTCATAAAATGCAAAAGAAAACAGGGGTACCCCGGTGGCTCAGGTGGCTAAGCATCTGCCTCTTGGTTTGGGGTGAGGTTAAGATCTCAGGGTCATGAGATCAAGCCCCACATGGGGCTCTGTACTCAATGCAGAATCTGCTTGAGATTCTCTCTCCCTTTCTTTCCCTCACCTGCAAATAAATAAATAAATCTTTTTTAAAAAGCAAACAAAAATAAGAACTATGAAAAATGCTGATACATGAAAAAGAAAGAAACTCCAAGGACCAGAAATACATTTCACACATTTGAACTGCAATTTGAAATAACACCAGGGCCCTATGGGCCTGGTGATCTGCTGCTAATCCATGGATAAGCACGGTATTTGCAATGCTTTTTCTTTGAGCTCAGCAAATATTTATTATAAGAGTACTAGGCTAAGAGCTTACAATCTAATGAAGAGGATTAGAAAAGGATACCAGAAACTATAATGCCAGGCAGATTAAGGTAAATGAAGTAAGTTAAAAGAAATACGATGTATTATCATAAAGACTCCAGGGAAGGAAAATGTGTATTTGACAAGTTGCATCACATGAATAGTACTGCTCTTCCAATCTGTCCTATCCCACCACCCACTAGAGGGAATGGATGTGCATCCAACTGTGCACACTCCCTAGACAATGATATTCTTATTGAAGGCTTAATGGCAGAGGTAGTAGGTAACATTTTGCTGCTCCAAAGCCTCATGTCCTGTCACTTTCCCCCTTACTTTCTAATATCTTGCTGCACTGGTGATCCTCGGTGACTTGAAGATACCAAGCTCCCACTTCTTACCAGTCCTTGGCATATGCTGATGCCACCATAAGACCCTTCTTTTTTTATCCAGTTTCTCCACTCTTCCCTTTCACTAGTAAATTCTACTTAACTCTTTACATCTCAAGTATAGAATCACTTTTCCAATAATGCCTTGTCTTACCTCTAGTCTAACTCAAGGTCTTTTGTTATTGCTTTGAGGGCTGTGCTCATTTCCTTCATGGCTCTCATTTCTATAACTGCAAACTTGTAATCAATGGAAGAGAGGGCTGGACTCAGGAGTATGCAAACAGATAGCCCCTTCATTTTTCTCTATCCATATATATTTTTTAACATGCTACCGGCATATGTTTTTGGTACCACCAAGCCCTGGGGAAATCACATAAGCTCCCTTGGAAACTTTTGCTTACTTACAAATGGTCTCATTTTTAGGATTTAAAAGAACAGGCCAGTCCAAAATCAAAACTATATCTCTTATCCAATTTAACTCTTCGACATACCACAGCTTGAGGCTGAACCAAGATCAGAAGATCCCTCTGACTTTCTGTGGGTCCCTTATACATGATAATACCACTATCTGGGTCGTTCTTGACTATCCTGTTAGGAATGGATGGGAAAAGAAAGTAGAGGTATATACAGTTTGTTTGTTTGTTTTCCTGGTAGCATAGTAGATACTCAATAAATACTTTTGAATGGGCAGACTCATTCTATGACCTGTGGACTGTATTTCCTCATACCTGAGACAATGGAATGCTAGAGAACCATTTGCACAAAAATAACTGTAGACCACCCTATAAAGTAGGGAGAGGTGGACATTTATTTCAACCATGTGGTACCTGATGGTGAACATTCCATCTGGATGTTTTCAGCAATGTTTGTCACCAATCCCCACCCCACTGTACCCTCCTCCTCCTCCTCCCTTCCCATGTCCCATTTCTTTCCCTGTGCATCCTATAGTGAAGAAGTCAATGGGTCTTCCTCTACCTGTGATCTCTTCACCCAGGCCTCGTGGATGGCTTCTCTGTTTTCTTTCACTGTCTTTACTGCTTCTAAAAGAACTTACCCCTATCTTCACATATTAAAGCCTTGCCAAATTCAGCTTTCAGTTTGATGCCATCTATCATCCTTCTAAAATATTTATGGAGGGTCAGAAAACAGATACAAGTTCAGATGGTATAGAAAAACTAAAATAATTAGTCAACCTAAAACTCCAATCCGGAGGCAATGTTCACTAAATAAAATGAAAGCACAGTCATCTGCTACTGCATAGCTCAGAAAGAATGATTTTTTCCCCCCAAAAAAGCAAATGTAATTCATATAATACCATTGGTCCAGAATAGCTTCCTGTCTTGCCACACAAATAATTGTGCTAGGTTTCTATGGAGTCATTAACTTAGAGGTTGCTCAGAGAACGGTAGAAGAAAAACATGAAAGAATATCTTAATTCAAGCTATTGGTTACATACATCTTTTTCATATGTGCCAAATTCAGTTGTCATTAAATCACTGAACAGAGTGTTCGATCCATATATTTCACTTGATGTTTTCATCTAGAGGAGGGGGAAAAGCATGAATAAAGCTACCAGATGCCTTGTTTTCGTGTTAAATCTTATATCTCATAATTGTACTGATTTCAGTTTAGTAGCCAACAACCTTGGATATAGAAATTTTGAAGAGATGCTGAGTGATCCCACCTTCATAGAGGAGATGTTCCAACAAGTGTTTCAGTAATTATAATAACAGCTTTAAGATCTATAGGAGTTTTAAATTAATTTTGTTGGTGGTAAATAATGAAATTTTCTTTACAGCAACAGTTTGCTACCTTTTTGGATGGTTTGAGTTCCAGATACATTATACAGAGCAAAGATACTAACAAAGGGAAATTGCAGCCTCAGTTAAAAATACATCAGTTACACTTCTCAGCAGTTCCTTAAATACAGAGTGTTCACTTAAAATCTTTGCTGCACAATATTCTCTTGATTTGCATTATTCCACAGTAAACTATTGAGAATGCATAGCAAAAATTCTCAATGAATAGTGGGTTCAATGTGGCCCTCAAAAAGTCATGTCCATATCCTAACTCAAACAATTTTTTAATATAAGCTTGCTTAGAAAATGAGTCTTAAGACCTTAAGAAGGTCAAGGTGGGGTTTATTATCTGAGTGGGCCCTAAATCCAAAGACAAGTGTCCTTATAAAAGAAAAGCAGAGGGATATTTGAGACAGATAAGAGAAGGACACAGAGATATAGAACAGAAGGACAGGTAAAGACAGAGGCGGAAATCAGAGTAATACATCCACAAAATGTGTGGAGCCAGTAAGCTTGTAGATGCAAGGCTGAATTCTCCCCCAGAGTCCCAGAAAGGACATGAGTCCTGCCAACCCCTAGATTCCAGATGTTTAGCCTCTGGAACTGCCAGAGAATGAATTTCTGTTTTTTTAAGCCATCAAGTTTGTGGCAATTTATTAGGGCAACCCTAGGAAAGTAACACACTACCTATTCTGTATGTTCTTGTAGGTTTTGATTTCATGTTATTATAGCTTTTTTGCAATATAATAATATTAAAGTATGCTGTTATATTCATATATTTAAAAATGATTTTGCAGTTAGAGTAAATAATAGTGTAATATGTACACATTAAGACATATTTATAGAATACTATGTACCAGGCCCCTCATTAGGTGCTGAGTAGCCAATCATAGGCAAAAACACATTGGTGACCCTACATATAGTTCATCTCACGTATATTGAAGAAACTAAGACTTACTATAATATCAATGTATTGGTCAATAGTTGGGAAAATCAGTTAGCCTGGCACTTTCTGGATGGATTTATTACCAGATTGTCATTTTCCTCTATGGAACTAAAAGCAAAATTATTAATCATAATGGTAGCAGACAGGGCATAGATACACACATTATCACTTAAACGGTAGTCAAGACACCAGCCAAAAACCTGTCTATTCAGCCTCCACTGCATAGATATCGATTTTTGAAGCAACTAGTTAAATTCCTGTCCTAATACTTATTCTTTTTCCCTTTACTTAAAAACCACAACTCCTAAAAAATTAGGGCAGGAAGGATAGTTACCAGATTATGTGCATTATATACTGTAAGATGTGTATCCAATAAGCAAAATGCCACCATGAGAAGCAGAGAATGGAAGCATATTACTAGTGTGGGGGGAAAGTAAATTTTTTTTTAATACTGTATAATCTTTGAGCATCAGAGAAAGAAGCACAGAGCAAGGGCTTTGGGGCGTAAAAGATGTTTACACAAATTCAGGCTAGTCATGTTAGATAAGCACTGAATGAGTGAAGTAAGTGTATGAATATTAAAATAGATTTAAGAATTCGTGAAAGTATTTCCTTTGGGCAGAGCACTGTGTGAGGTGCATCAGTGTTGAAATTCTACTTATAGCTCACAATACAACCAAATTACATATCTTATATGTAAGCTTCTCTATTTAAATAATTTCTATATCTTATAATACACAATACTGATTATGATCTATGCAACAAGTTCAGCACTCACAATCTTGATAGCAAGGTTTGGTGTTAGCAAAGAAGATAGAAAATCTTGGCTCAGGTTCTGGTAATGGATATACATCATTTGCACAGCAGCCTACCCTTTGGAGAGCTACTACTCTCTTATTATACATAATCCATGGGGTGGTCAGTGCAGTGTCTTACAATTTTTTTGTAAGTGGTATGCATGCTGAGATATTTGGGAAAAGCTTAACGATGTTTGCAATGAGTCTGAAATGCTTAACCATGAGAAGGACTTATATATGTATAGAGATATGGATAGAAGGATAGATATATAACAAAACAAGTTTAGTGAAATATTAGTGACAGAATGTAGGTGGCAGGTATCTTTAGGTTTACTATGGAATTCTTTATGGAAGGCTAATTCTAAAAGAGAGGAAAGCAACTGATAACTTTGTTTCTTGATCTTTTTTTAAGGTTTTATTTACTTATTTGACAGAGAGATCACAAGTAGGCAGAGAGGCAGGCAGAGAGAGAGGGGAAAGTAGGCTCCCTGCTGAGCAGAGAGCCCTATGTCGGCCTTGATCCCAGGACCCTGAGACCATGACCTGAGCCAAAGGCAGAGGCTCAACCCACTGAGTCACCCAGGCACCTCTATTTCTTGATCTTTTGACAAAGATTATTTTGATATTCATATAAATAGTACCAACATTTAAATCTGCCTCCATTTCCTGCTATTTTTCAATACGAACATGACCTAATTTTTGATGTCTTCTTATGAAGCTATTTCTGAGTAGATCTAAATAAGAACACTTTTGGTACCTAGAGGGGATCCCAGCAACCCAGCAGAAATGGCCATTTGTGGGGCTGACGTATCTCCAAGGAACACAAGGCATGTACCTACGATTCACTGGCTCTTTCAAGTAAAATGATAGAACTATTCTCTTTGAAACATTAGCCGTAATGGGCCCTTATTATGTGCAAAGCCTCATTCTGGACACTGGGAGCTCAAAGATGAGTCAGGCATTGAATTTGTCCTATAGTAGGTTTCATATAATGGTCTAACTATGCTGCTACCTTATGGCAGATAGGATGTTAACTGAGCCATGCGTGGAAAATATTATGGAAATGTTGATCAAATTAATGACAAGAGTCTACATGTAGAATACTAATTTTTCTTTCTCCATTCTGACCAATCTCTCCTCATCTAGGAATTTCCATCTGTTTTACCTATATTCCTTATCCAAAAAAAGTGAGAATATCCTCCAAATTTGCAAATTTAAACCCATCTAGTGTCCATTAGGTCAGTTCTATTTCGATACCAAGATTATTCTTATACCTCCAAAGACATAATCATAGCCCTTTATTTTTTTGTGGCACTTCAGTGATGTAAATCAAATTCTTAAGTCATGTAAAATGAAGAAATAACCAGTTGGGGTAAATGACATGCACATAGGAACTTCAATTCTCAAGTTGTTATACCCTACCAATGACTGACCAAGTTCTTAAAATTCCAGAGTAGAATTGAAACCTACGATTAAATGATTTTAAATTGTTCTCTTTCAGATATAAATTACAGTGCATTCTTATATAGAATATGCCTAAAATTGTTTTCTTTCTCAATGATTCACTCCTTTATTTTCTCTATACGAAACACATAAATATCTCTTTCCAACCTGCTTGACTTGAGGACTTTCTACAAATGGTTCATCTGACTGATGCAGTTTCCTTTCAACTGATCTTACTACTTTCATTCTTGTTCCTCCCTAATTCATTCTTCCTGAGACCACCAGATATATTCGAGTTTTTTTTTTTTTAATTTCCCTAAAACTCTTTACTGATTTCCTATCTCCTGGACAGAATTTAGGTAGGCTTGTAAGGCCCTAGAAGATATGGTCCCTGCTAATCTTTCTTCCTGTCTCTCTCCCTCCTTCCCTCTATTTCTTACTTTCTTCCTTTTAGCCAATATATATTTACTCTGTTCTATGGACCAGGTGGTCTCAATAGATGTTAGAGATGTATAGAGATTCTTTTTTTTTTTTTAAAGATTTTATTTATTTGACAGACAGATCACAAGTAGACAGAGAGGCAGGCAGAGAGAGAGAGAGAGAGAGAGAGAGAGAGAGAGAGAAGCAGGCTCCCTGCTGAGCAGAGAGGCCGATGCGGGACTCGATCCCAGGACCCTGAGATCATGACCTGAGCCGAAGGCAGCGGCTTAACCCACTGAGCCACCCAGGCGCCCCGAGATTCTTTTTTTTAAAAAAGAAAATATTATTATAGAAGAAATCCTAAAAACTCACTGAAAGACACTAAAGATACTTTATTGGAGAGGTATGCCACATGCGTGGATTAGAATGTTGTAAAGAACTCAATATTGTATAGAGATTGTCTCCAATTTTATCAATAGATTAAATTCCATCAACTCTTTTGCTATGTTTTGGTTTGATCTTTGTGGAAATTGACAAAAAGATACTAGAATTTCTATGTAAAGCAAAGGGCAAAGAATGTCCAAGTTAGTCCTGAAGATGGCATGTTTGAAGGGCTTTCCTTACAAAATAAGATAAAATAAAATAAATAGAAAGAAATATATAAAGAAAGTTATACATAGCTTTAGTAACTAAGTGCATGTGATATTCTAAGAGGGACAGAAAGTTAAAGAATGGAATAAAATATTGATTCTAGACTAGGATCCACACAATTGTGGAAACTCACTTTACAACACTATTAAAATATTGTTAGATCATTGGCAAAATAATTTACTCTTCAATAAATGGTGCTGAGATAATTAGTCATCTACATGGAAAAAATAGAAATCAGACCCTTACCTCACACTATGTACACATATCAATTTCACTTAGGTGAAAGGCAATCTACAAAAGAATATTTTGGAGAATGTCTTTATGATCTCAGGAAGTAAAGAGATTTTGTTGTTGTTGTTGTTCCAGGGGGCACCTGGGTGGCTCAGTCATTAAGAGTCTGCCTTAGGCTCAGGTCATGATCCCAGGGTCCTGGGACTGAGCCCTGCTTTGGGCTCCCTCCTCAGTGGGATGTCTGCTTCTCCCTCTCCCATTCCCCCTGTTGTGTTCCCTCTCTCACTGTCTCTCTCTCTGACAAATAAATAAACAAAATCTTTAGAAAACATTGTTCCAAATGAAAAATGTAATTAAAAGAAAAGAATTTCAGTATCAATGTTGGCAGGGATGTGGATCTACAACCACAGACACATTGTTGGTGGAAGCGTCCACTCTTTTGTTCAATTTGTCAAACAACTTGGCATTATGTAGCAAAGTTAAGGTGGGCAAACCCTATGATCCAGTAAAACAGCCCCTAGGATAATTCCTAAAGAAAGGATTCTGCTCTTCTACCAGGACACGTGTGAAAATGTTAATAAATGCCAAATAATGAAAAGATACAAGTACCTATCAAGAATAGATTGGATAAATCAAGGACTAGTCATTTAGTTGAATATCATATGTGAATGAAATGAACTATAACAGTGTATAATAATGTGGATGATTCTTGGAAATACAATGAGTGAAAAAGCAAGTCACAACAAAATATAATAGTTAAGATTTTAACAAGTAGATCTGTAATCTGAAAAACTGATCAGTATATTATTTAGGGGCATCCATGTTTGGTAAAATTATAAGGAAAATCATGGGAACTTGAGAGGAAATGGGATAAGAGGGACACCCAGGAACTTAGAAAACTAATGTTTAATGTGTCTTCTTAGGCTGTGAGCTGGGAAAAAGTGTTCATTGTATCATGATATTTTAACTCTCAAATTCTTACAAATATCATTGTTTCTACTCAAATTAGCTTATAGAAATTATTTTTAAAGCATAAAGTAGTTTCTTATTCATTCCCAACCTGACAGCACAAGGACTCCCTTTATATGCCTGCCTTCTTCTGTGGGGACAAGAAATGCATCAAAAGCCTCAACTTTGAATCTAACAACTAGGGAGATGTACTTATCTGTCTGTAAGCAATTGATTCATTTTGGCATTTTAAGAAAAGAGAGAGAAAAGATGCTTATAAGTAGTTCAGGGAATAAAGCTTGGCTGATAATTCTTTTAAGATGACAAAATTCTGTTCCTGTTCTTATATGTCTCAAGATCCTGCCCATGGCCATTAGACTTTCCAAAAAGGGCAAGTTTAAAGCCAAATGAAAATGTCCTTAGAAAGACAAACCTTGAAGGTGGAAAACTGGGTGGGCGGACAAGAAAAAAAGAGGATGCTATTAAAGAGGTTGTTTGCATCTGCAGGAACAACTGTTATGTCGATACTGTGTAGCACTTGTTTGCAAAGCCACTAATCTATTCTTTTTTCCAGCAGTAAAGCACTTAACCCTGACCCAAATCAATCAATACATCAGAGTACCTTGATTCAAAGTAATTGTTAACTCGATTCCCATGATCCAAAGTGGTTATTAATTGATTTCATCATAGATGGCATATAACCCCACCCAAACCTATGCATTATAACAAAACTGCCTAGAATTTCTGAGAAAGTCTACCTTTCCCGTGGGCTATAAAAACGAGGAAGCATAAAATCTGGTGCTAATTAATGTAGCTGTTTGACTATGTTGAAGGAGGAATGTTGGAATGCAGCACCAGAATCGAAAAAGACAGATGGAAGACAGGGAAGAGTCACCAAATACCAACGAGGCCATTAAAGTCTGCCGTCCAGCTGGACGTGAAGATGGACTCGCTCCCTTGTAACCAAGACTCATAAAAAGTGAGCATCCTAACAGAAGATGTCTTTTGTCCCACGGTGGCAGAAGCAGGGATTCAAACAGAGAACTGGAAGCAGCCTGGGAATTGGATAAGATGATTCAATATAGAGCTTTTGAATTTTGGTTCTGTGCCTGGAAGAAGGAATGAAAACTCTATACATTTTTATGATTGCACTTGCTGTCTCGTCTCCATCTGAACTGGTAGAGCAAACAGGCAAGCAGCTGCTTCTTTCCATCAAGTTATTTTTCTTCTAAGTTCTTAAGTGAGAATCTGAACCCTTTTAGTGCACATGGGAAAGATACGTACCAGGGTCTTAGGAAGGTATATTGCTCACTCTTCCAAAATTCAATAAGCAGATTCTGAATGCCTCCCAGGGGTGAGGAACTACCCGAGGCCAAATAAAACAGAGATAAATGTATTTCCTCTCTGTCCTCAAAGAACAGTGAGACCATTATTAGTGATCAAAACCATACATTTTTAGCTTCAAATTCTGGCTTCACCATTTACTAGTATTAAAAAGAAAAAACAGAAAGAAAGAAAGAAAAGAAAACCGCAGGTACAAAATGGCATCACTTAAATTAAGTCCCTAAGTCAGTAAACCGGGGCTTAATGCCTACTCTAATTGCAATTTCAACCTCCCCAGAAATGCAGTGTTAACCAATCAGTCGGGAATTTTTTGATCAGCATCAATGAGGTAATCTGTCACATGCACTTTCTCCATTACCCAAAGGAAGGTGAATTAGTCTGTTCAAGACAATAAGACTGTTCTTCCCCCTAAGGGAAGGTGATTTGCCCGAAAAAATTCTTTCTATACCCTTGCTAATAAGTTTCTTGCCCCACCCCCTTCCTATAAAAACCTTCCATTTTGCACAACTCCTTGGAGCATCCCTCTATTTGTTAGATGGGATGCTGCCAGACTCAAAAACCGTTTTAAAAAGCCAGTTAGAACTTTAAATTTACTCAGTTGCTTTTCAGTTTCTCTATTTGTAAAGCAGTGTTTGTAACTGACCCCATCCTATAGATTTATTGTAAGGATTAAATACAGTATTGTATATAAAGGGCTAAGAAGGTTGCCTGGCACACAGTTACACTATATACATGTATGTCAAATAAACATGAAGAAATAGGGGCAACTGGGTGGCTCAGTGGGTTAAAGCCTCTGTCTTCAGCTCAGGTCATGATCCCAGGGTCCTGTGATCGAGCCTTACATCGAACTCTCTGCTCAGTGGGGAGCCTGCTTCCTTCTCTCTCTCTGCCTGCCTCTCCACCTACTTGTGATCTCTGTCAAATAAATAAATAAAATCTTATAAAAAAAATAGAGAAATACATGAGGAACTCTTACTTCAGGTGGCAAGTTATACAAAACAAGGAAAGAAAACGGTGGCCAGAGTTTTGAATATTTACTGTATGTCAGGCACTGTGTTTTATGTTTTATTTACATGATCAGGTTGACTTCTTCCATATGGGTTGACTTTCAAAAGAGCCATACATTGAAATGTAAGTCCTGAGAAGTCTTTTCCAAAGTACCCTATAATTATTAAGGTAATAGCCAATGTCTTGGGAGAGGCAGGACCACAGATCCAGTGAAAGTAGAGCCCGACTTTTCCTAACTTTCACCCCTATTAAGAATATCTGTGAACTTGTTAAGCTCTTCTTGACTTTCTCTGTAATTTCATCCCACACCTGTGGTGCCTTCAGAAGTCGGAACCTCTCATGAGGTAGCCAAGCTCATTCTAAAAAAAAAACAAAAACCTGCCCACTCATACTGGCTGTGAAACAGGGTTTGAGTTTTTCTGCAACCCCCTTGTGCCGTCTCTGTCTCAATGTCTTGGTAACATTTAATGAGCAACCGGAGACCATTTTCCCTGACACCCGCCTACCGGGAGAACATACCTATTAAATACTCCATCTCCCTGCTGCTTTCAGGACATTTTTGCTGTTCTGAAAGGTATTGCCTTTCATGTCCATGCGCTGTGAAGTAGAAGCTGAGCCTGGCTGGCTGTCCAAGTTCCTATTCTGAAGTTATTATCTGGTACCCTGAGGCAAGAGTGGCTGGCAGCCCCTGACGGCAGCATCTGCACAGGGGCTGCAGGCGGCTATAATTGGCTTTCTTGCCTTTCACTCCCTGCCTTAATGAGGATAAGCCATGTTGGGCTTCACCCACCCACCACTTTTCAGTGGGACAGGTTCTCACCCCACACAAAGTCGATCAAGAAAACCCTCGGCAGTTTAGCAAGGAGTTCTGAACAGAACGAGTCCGCTGGAGGCTGAAACAAGTCTCCCTAGTGCAATGCGTAGCAGCTGTGGGATCAACAGGGGTTCATAAACATGGGGGTGAGGGAGCTTTGCCCTCAAGGAGAATTTTAGTCTCTAGTCCCTCCCTGTTCTTTTGCTTAGTAAGACCTGAGATCGTAGATGACCTATTTGCAGTACTCCTTGCTGTATGTTTCATTCAATGCTTTCACTGAGTTCTTGTCTGAAATTTTGTCAGTTTGGACACAGAGCTGATGGACCTACTATTTTAATAACAGAAAACACTTACTAAGTGCTTACTGTGTGCCAACGAAGAATCTAAGAGTTTGAGCTTAATTAGCTTGTCTGTTGTTCAGAGCAGCCTTGTGAAGTAGGTACTATCATTATTTCATTTGTGCATGAGATTTTAAAAGTCTCCCAGTCACGTAGCTACTAGGTTATGGACCTATGACTCAACTTTAGGTAGTCTGCCTTCAGCACCAGCAAGTTTAACCACAGTGCCTCAAGATCAAGTCTGAGAACTATTGGTTTTCCAATCCCTGCAGCTAGATGCCCAGCATTTCTTTCTCAGACATCCCTCAGATAGCATGCAAACTGCCCCCTTCAGCTGCAGCTGATTGTACCGGGAATGCATACTCAACACAAGATATCCCAATCCAAGAATTTGGAATTAAGAAACAGACGTTAAGTTACTCAGATGGGCCCAACCTGAAGCTACAGGATCACGTGGAGATCACGTTCCTGTTGAAGATGAAAATGCAAGAGGATCCTGAACTCACCTCCTTCCACCATAACATAGAACCTGTAGCTTAGAACAACTTCCTCTAAAACAAAACCACAAGAACAGCAAACTGGCTGAGGGATCCTTGTGCATCCAGCAGAAGGAGGAGGCTCACAATAAAGTGGGTAGGAGAGACTGGGGCACAAGCTCACCGTGAACTCCACTCTTGGTGCAGTAGTCCAGATGGAACGCAAAACCCAGAGTTTTGCCCTAAGGAGTGAAGAGTTTGAAGCCCACGTGGGACACCAACTATTATGACCCGCACCTGGAAGATGAACCCCCCCACCCCACCCCAACATCTAGCTTTGAAAACCAACAGGGCTGTGACCCTGAGACCCACAAAGCTGCAACAATGTGAGATACGCCTTAAAGGGCTGGCATGCTCCAACTCACCTGCCAGCGTGGGAACGGCTGAAGAGGGCTGCCCAACTTCGCGTGGGAGAAGCTTCTTGGCTTGTCTCAGAGCGTCCTTCTGAGGCTCAGGCTTCTGATTGGACCCACATTTCGGAACCGGCTGGGCTGCTCTCCGGCCCCGCAGACTGGCGGGTCGCGGCTTCGCGTCTCCCGCTGCTTCGGACCCTTTTTCTGCTTCAAAACCACCAGCAAGATGCTTTTGGGAAGAGAAACGAAACTGAATAAATAACATTCCAGAGGCAAGTTGCAGAAAAAGAGGGGATAGAAACCTCATTTTTATCAGCAAGAGAGTGAACATCCTTATTCCTAGAATATGGAAAAACATTATCGGGAGAGAAGAAAGTGCTACAGATGTGCAGAGAAAAATAAATAGAAGACTCTAAAATCCTCATTAACCTTCTTGAGAAACTGCAGTTTCTCAAAAGAGACTCAGCTGTGCTCTCTATACGTCTCACCATCAGGTTCCCTATGTTTCTACTGTAGACTTGTGATAAAGTCCTCTCCACCGTAAACCCCGTGAAATAACTTCTGTTCCTGGCTGCCACATGATGACTGACCAAGATCTCCAGGATACACTTTGGTAAGTAGCTTCATTTTGTGCTATTGTTCTGTTCTCACGTTAACTCTCCAAGAATGAGAGATTAGTGGAATATTATGGTTTCAGATTTTGGTTTCCATATTTTAGCATGTTTCCGAGACCTTGGTTATTTGTGGCAACCCAGGGTTCATTTTCCTTATTACTGGCATAGCCCCTCTCAGATTTTAGCTGAGGGATTTACCATCTTCATTTCAGTCCATCAGGTCTGAAAGGCTTAATGCTTAGTTTGAAGTGCTAAACTCATTGAGGATTCACATCTCCCTAACCCTGGGGATTTCTTGGAGAAAAGCAGATGACCTAAGTCAACTCAATCAGAGTGAAATCATAGTGAAAGTGTAGGAGTTATTAGGATAAAAATGCTCTCTTCTGACCCATAAAAGTAAATCACCAGGGAAGTGGCTCTGGGGTTGCCAAAGGCTACTTTTTGTCCCCCTCAAGGGAAGAGTCTAAGAAAATAAGCATTCTAGGAGAAAGAAAGGATGGAGATATTGTTTAAGCCTCTGTAGGCAGCCATGCCTGAAGCTGTATCTTTCCTGAGATTATTTCATTATAGGAACCAAGTGTTTATATAATTTCCTATACCAGTTAGGTTGGAGGAATATTCACATTATTTTGTAACATGAGGAAAGGTACACATATACGTATGCATATCTTGGTCGTCTATCTCATCATGGAGAGCTGCACACCATATTTTCAACATTGGTGGGGGTACTGCAGGTTGAGTTGGAGAATGTGGAGATAGTCGTGATGAGTCATCACATGATGAGATCGGATTTATACAAAACCATTTGTAATTGCATGTGGATAGATATGGCTAGAGATATATGATAGTGTAATCAATGAAATGTTGTCAGTGGTTCTCTCTGGGCCACAAGACTTAAGCTGATTTTTATCTCTTTATACTTTAATGTATTTTAGTATTTTTTAACAGTAAGAAAATATTATATTCAAAAGAAATAGCAGTTATAGATGGCAAATAGGCAATGCATTGTCGTTCAGCATTTCTTAATTTTTAATCAACCTGACCACTAATTCTTCAATTTATTAATAGCTCTTTAATAATGTTTTAAAGTGACTCCTTGGAAAATATGTTGGTTAAAGCCTGGGTTCAATGATGTTGAATACGTTTCTTTACAGACTGTCTTTAAGTATACATTGTAAATCTCTAAGAGAGGGATTGAGTATTTAGCAGTTCCCAAATTTAGTGGACTATGGAATGTTCTGTGAGAGTAGTCTAATATAGAACACATTTTGGGAAACACAAAGAAAACAAAACAATAGCAACAAGAAGGAAGAAATATTAAGGCTTTTAATTCATATATCCTGTAGTCCTATCCAAAGCAGATGAATTATGTGACGTGTGATCTTGCTAGTTACTTCCTTTCTCATTCTTCATGGTCTCATTGGCCTCCCTCCCAGGGCCATTATGAGAGTCAACTGCGATAAATGTGATTGCATACTGAACAAAAGCTTGTGAGTGTGTATATTACCTATAGTATTTTCTTTTGTAATATATTTTCCCAAAATTCACAAAATACTGGAAATAAATGTATTTTTTATTTTTTAATACACTTCCCTATTGTGGCTGACACACACACATGCACACACATAAACGCATGCTGAAGAAATATATTCATTTTTTTGGTTCTATTTTGGCAACCATTGTATTGTTTAAAAAGATTTTATTTATTTGACAAAAAGATCACAAGTAGGCAGAGAAGCAGGTAGAGAGAGAGGAGGAAGCAGGCTCCCTGCTGAGCAGAGAGCCCGATGCGGGGCTCGATCCCAGGACCCTGAGATCACGACCTGAGCCGAAGGCAGGGGTTTAACCCTCCCAGTCTCTCAGGCGCCCAACCATTGCATTTTTTATGTGAAGCATAAAACATACTTTATTCTTACTAGGACTAAAAAGACAAAAATCCTTAAAGAGCTAGTCAACTTTCTGAATTAGTGAGGAAAAGGACAGTGGTGAGCACAATTGTTTTGTTCACGTTTATTTAGATCAAACAGAAACTTACTTAAATGGGTTTAGTGGGAAAAAAGAGGGTGTAATTATTATAAAGATGTAGGCTGCTCTTCTAAACCAGGAACCAAGTACAAGAGGCAGCAAGTGGAACTAGACAGCTTGGGAACAAAGGCCAGCATTCTTTCCGATTCCCTGCATACTGTCTCCTTTTTACTCCTTTGCATTCTTCCCCTCTGGAGAGCTTCCTTTGCTTTCCTATTCATAAGGCAGTGGAAGGCTGCTCCCCAGCATCTGAGTCTCCATTTCTTTCATCCAGGTGACTAAGGAAGACTCTGAACTCTGTCAGCCCCAGTTAGAAATCCCCAAAGGAATGGTTGTTACTGATCTGGTTCAGATCCAGTCAGCCATAGGCATGTGGCAATAAAGTAGAACACTTGGCCATCACCTATGCCCACCAATGTGACTCCGGTTGGCAAAGGGCTCAGAGAAGGGTGTTTGTGTCCTAGGCACTCACCCCAAAAGGGATCTTTCAGCTAATCTTGACTTTTCCTACCTCCTCCTCTGAGCCGATGGTACAGGTCTGTTAGCCTCTCCATAACCCTGCAAACCTGGGGAGTCTTGCCAAGATGGGGTCAGGATGGCAACAACAACCTGGATCTAGATCCTCTAGTTCAGATTTGCCCGGATATCTGTAGAAAATATGGTTGATTACTCTGGGGGAGGAGTAGTGACCAGCTGGTAAGAAAGGGGAATAATCCAACACCCATTTTCTTTTGTTTTGAATGTATTTTATGACTGTTGTTTTGGCAAAGGTATTAACAGTGTATAACATTTAAACTCATTTGTATTTGCTAACCTTCAAACCAAGCACATAATGTCACAGACATTTGTAGTTTAAAAAAACAAAAAACAAAAACAAATAAACAAAACTCCAAAATTGTGATTTGTGATAAGGAGCCTTAAGGTAAAATTTGAAATAAATCATCAATTATTCACACTTATTGGAATACATATACATTTATTGAATACTTAATATATGGCAGACATTGTGGTAAAAGCCTTACATGCACTGTCACATTTGATCTTCACAATAATCTTTTGAGGTTTGTACCATTTTTATTCCCATTTTATAGATAATAAAACTAAAGTTAAGATATTCAGGAACTTACCTAGGAGCACACATGCAGTTCTTCGTGAATTGGAACCCAGGTTGGTTTGGGTCTAAACCTGGCCCTTATCTGGGTGTTCTAATACCTTGTAAGTAAAAGTTCTTTTCAAATAACTGAAAAATGGGAGCTGATTGCTACAAAGGACAGTGACCTGGGACTCTGCCAGATAAGGGAAAGTACTGGAGTGTATATGAGGCCATATGTGGTACTTGCTGCCAATTCATATACTGCCCCGGCTACTCTCTTGCTGACCCAGCTTCTACAGAGGCTAAGATCTGGCAGGCCTGCCTTTAGAGGTTAAGCTCTGCTCTTCAGAAAGTTGACAGTTTGTTTCCCTTATCGCCACCAAGGAGGCTGGGGAAAGGTTACAGTTTCCACTAAGAAGCTTCAGTACTAGGTGATCCCAATTCAGAATCAAGTAATAGTGTAAAATAAAAACAGAGGAAGGAATGGCACCCAGCTTAACAGTTCTATACAACGCAGAAAAGATGACTTAGAAATAAAACCAGATTCATTATATGAGGTTTAAGTCTAATGAGGTGAATCTCTGAGATGTTACCAACAACATTCCTAAAGAAGAATTAATGTCAGAGCATTATAATGTTGTTGTTTTTTTAGTGCTGTCTTCAAGCAGTCACTCTGGACATGAATCACTTTAAGGACTTTGTTCCATATAAGTAATTGATCTGTTACTTTAGTTCACAGTGAATAACATAAAATGTTAATAAACCTTAAAAACTTAAGAACTCATAGTATATTAAAATAATATATTTTATAGCCTACGGTATTTAGGAGACTCAATCACATGCACCATTATTTGTGTTTAAGTCTCTAATTGACCTGCTACAATTGCAGAAATCCAAATTCTATTTAGATGGATGTTCAATTACATATTTAAATAACTCTTAATGCCCACTATTTGCTTTTTTCCCTTTGATGAAATTATTAGTGTTTTAAGTTAAATGGACTTAGAAACATCTTATAATCATAAAGAAAATTGATGGCATACTTCTATTTTCCCCCTAAAAAATATACTAATTTAAGCCCACTGTGGTTTAAGTTTTGCCTTTGAACTGGGCACATATTAGATTTTTAAAGAGCCTATATTCAAATCTCCTGATGTGCTAAATAATGTATGAAATT
Source organism: Mustela erminea (assembly GCF_009829155.1). Classification (NCBI taxonomy): domain Eukaryota; kingdom Metazoa; phylum Chordata; class Mammalia; order Carnivora; family Mustelidae; genus Mustela; species Mustela erminea. The sequence continues at coordinate 48,261,980 of NC_045614.1, forward strand.
GCCTCCTGATTATCTATGAGTAGATTATCTAATAAGTAGAAACTCCACTACTAATTTCATATGGCAGATAGAGATTTCTCTTTCTTCTTCTTTTTTTTTTTTTTAGTTCAAAAAGCAAAGAATCTCAGAAGAACTAAGTACTTTATTTACATTAAATAAATGCCAATCCAAATATAAATTACCTTTATGTTATCTTGTATTTGAACTGGAGTACCTCGAACTATCAATATTTGACTGTATGTTCAAGTGGCAGCCAAAGTTTTTTTTCTGTTTTGGGGCCTCTCCCACATCAGAAACTGTTTAGATACCAAGATTTTTACCCAAATATAATTTCTCCTAAATTTACTGTATTAACAAACTGACTTCTTATATTTATCCCTAAAGTAAATGATGAGGATATCATATTATTTGAATGCACACTAAACGGGTTCTGGTACCAACTCAAACGTGGTGGCAAACGGAGGTTTGCCCCACACTGTTAAGTAATTCTCAGATACCAGAATTTAATTTACTGACACTGTCTACCTGAAGATAACATCTTATTCCACAGGTAGAGGGTTCAGTCCTACAAAACTGTTCCCTGTCCCAACTTCAGAAGCCAGTCACAAGTCTGGGTTGTTTCTTGGTACTTCTGACGAACTGGCTGTAAATCAGAGGTTCCTACAACCTCCTCCTCAGGTTTGGTTAATTTGCTAGGGTAGCTCATAGGACACAGAGAAACATTTTACTGACTAGATTACCTTTTTTTTTTTAAAATAAAAGGATATAGCTCAGAAATAGCCAGATGAAGAGATGCATAGGACAGAGTTTGGGGAAAGGACAGGAAGCTTCCTAGCATGTCCATGTGTTCACCATCCAGAAACTCTCTGACCCTGACCTTTGAGGTTTTATGGAGGCTTTATTACGTAGGCATGATTGATTACATCTTTGACCATTGGTGAGAGAACTCAACCTTCAGCTTCTCTCCCTATCACAGAGGTTGGAGGGTTGAAGGCGAAACAGAGAGAGTTCCAGCCTTTTAATCACAAGGATGGCTTATTGGCAGCCAGCCTCCATCCTTAGGTGACTTCCAGACTTTACTTCATTAACATAACAAAGGACGCTATTGTTGCTTTCAGCATTTGGAAAGTCCCAAACATTTTAGGAGCTCTATGCCAGAAACAGGGATGAAGACCATATATATATGTTCCTTATTATAAATCACAGCATCCAAATATATGTATACATATATATGTGTATGTATATTATAAATCACAGTATCTCTCATGCACGCATACATACACATGTGCACAGACAGATTGAATCCCTTGACAAAGAGGTTTTGACTTTTAACCCCCCTAATGTATTGGATAATTCAAAGCTATTGTTAAACAAAATTCAACTGAGTAAGTTTGAAGATCCTTTTGGCTTTGTTTAATGGTTTGTGAATTAGGCAGCATTCCATTTTAACAGATAGAAAGGAACTACGAGGAGCTGTACACAATGGAAAGCTTCTATAGGCACATGAGAGCAGGACAAGATACTATAGCAAATAGTATATTACTTCAGGCAAGGCCACCTTCCTTTGGGAGAAGGCCGATGTTTACTAGGCAAATTACTTCACTAGTGCTGATCAGGTAGTTTCAGATTGACTGGTTAAAGGTCACATTCCTGGGAGAGACAGAAACTGCACTTAGGTTAGGTATAAAGTCTTGGTTTGCTGATGTAACACAAACAGCATAGGTAACTCTGTTTGGGGCTTGTTTCTTTTTTTTATTATTTTTTAATAAATTTTTAAAAGATTGTATTTATTTATTTGACAGAGAGGTCACAAGTAGGCTGAGAGGCAGACAGATAGAGAGAGAGAAGGGGAAGCAGGCTCCCTACCCAGCAGAAAGTTGAGATGTGGGGCTCCATCCCAGAACCCTGAGATCATGACCTGAGCCAGAAGCTTAACCCACTGAGCCACCCAGGTGCCCTGTTTTTAAGACTGATTTGAGGCTTGATATTTATAGCCTTCCCAGAAAAATGTCACCTTACACTTTCCTAACATGCTTTGGATTTAGCCATTCTTAAATTAGTGATTCCAAGTTAATTAGAAAATAGACTCTTATGAAAACTCGTGGATAGACTGATAGGAGGACTCTGCTCTATGACTGAGAGCAAAATGAATGTCCCTATAAAAGATGGCTTTATTTTGACAGTGTATTCCATAGAGAACACAGAGTCATTCTTCAGTTGCAAATCTAGGATTCTGTCACTGAAGCCATAGTGGCTAGTGGAGCGTTGCTATCTCTTTTCACAGATGATACTACCCTGAACGCTGGGTGAACTACTGGATGACTTCCTATTTTCCTTCAGGAAACTTAAAAGCAAAGCATATCACCTTCTTACTGTTAATCTTAATAGACACTGCCAATTTATCTTACCAGCAAAAGATGGGTTTATTTGGGAATAAAAGAAAATTGCAATCTGGGACAGATAAGCTGTGGCAAAACCATATGCAAGTTGCAGGGGTGGAAGGAGCAGGGGAAGGAAAGGAACATTTTTTTATTAATGGAGAAAAGGGTTAAGTTGGGAAGGCTGTTGGGAAGTAAAAGTCCATTGGAGTAAACTGGAGTTCACAGTGCAGTATCTTCTCATTGGCAGAGCTGTTGCCCAGGGGCGTGAGGAAAGCATGTCCTCCTCTGGCTGGAGCGGTAGAGTAGTATGCAGGTACGAGGTCAAGAGTGTGTAAGGTCAAGTTCCTCTTTTCCTGCAGGCTCTGCAAGCAACCAGGAGTGAGTGGTAGGGTATGAGAGCTCTCCCTCCTGGCTGCCCCACTTCATTTTAAGGAACTTCCCATTACTGAATTTCACAAGACCTTCTTATGTACCAAGGTTTCCTTAGCCATGTCTAAACTCAGAAGTTGCTAGTTTATAGTTCACTGTAAGTGTACTAGACACAGGTGAAAGTGTTACCTAAGAGAACTTGTGCTTTCTAATACAGAAAGTGAGACACAGCTTGATTTTAATATCTGGAAAGAGAGGTTCACATTATTACATTAGCACATCAGTAATCGAACAATGAGTAACTTGACTTCTTTGCTGGTCAGTTTAACAAACTCAATCTTTTTCCAATGTCTGCCCCCACCTCCATGTACACACACATGTTTTGCTAGAATTTCTTTAATATCTATGATTCTTACCCCCCCCCCTTAAAAAAACAAGTAACAGAAGCTACTACCAAATAGAACCTAGGTGAAAGAATTAGGAGAAAGGATGATCCAAAAGTTAGCAAATAAATCCACTGGTGAAGTGAAATTTGTTTCTTTTTAAATGCTGAGCCTTTCCAGTACGGGATCCAATATCAAGGAAATTGGTTCATTTATTATATGAGAAGCTCACTGTATGATTCTCTTATTTCTGTAAGAGAACTCAGAAAGTGAAAAGGCACAGATCAATAATGCAATTAATAACCACTATTTTCATTTAGGAAATTGTAAAAAGAGGAGTCTTACACTTTTGACACTTCCAGAAGGTAGAGTCATCAGATTAAATCTTTGATCATGTTGCATCTGACAGGAAGACAGATTCCCCTTCTAAAACATGTTCTAGTGGAGAAAGGATAAGTGATTTTTTCTTTCCTTCTCCTTTCCCAAACCAACAAATATCTGTCTGTAGCTGAGAAACCATCAATGACATGAACTTGTCCCACCATGACCCATAAGAATAATACATTTTCTTCTGAATATTTGCATAGAGGTTGTTCCACCTGAAGGGTGAGGTCCTGAAAGACACAAAGAAATCCTATAGATAATAATAGTAAAAGCACTTAATAAATGCTTTTGCGGGATGCCTGGGTGGCTCAGTGGGTTAAGCCCCTGCCTTCAGCACAGGTCATGATCTCAGGGTCCTGGAATGGAGCTCCACATTGGGTTCTCTGCTCAGCGGGGAGCCTGCTTCCCTCCACCCCCCACCCCACCTGCCTCTCTACCTGCTTGTGATCTCTCTCTCTCTCTCTTTGTGTCAAATAAATAAATAAAATCTTTTTTTAAAAAAATGCTATTTTTCAGGCATTTACATCATGATTTTTGTAGTTGAAAGTAAGAAGAAGAAACAAAGAATTTGTGGGCTTATATAAATGAAAATCCATGGCTGGAATGGTGTAAAAAACCACTGAACCAAGAAAACAAATGATGTGCCAAGTGCTAAGGTCCATCTCAAACTTTATTGGGGATAGAAAGGTGGGGGATTGAGATGGCCTTGGCAGCTTGAGCTTTACGTCTTTGATTTGAGTCTAATGGCAAATGCTATTTTCCTACAATTAGGGAATCCCTTCCCACAGCTAGGGATTAGTGGTAATGGGCTCTTTCACCTAGATGTGATCATTGTATTGGTCCCTGAAGCAAGTAGACAATATGATAGAATGAAATTATTAGTTTATACCTAGCTGACATGCTTCCCCCCCTGGAAGAAGTGGTTGGGATCTACCTGAAACTTACAGACTGAGAACGAGGAATGGGTGATTTCCCAGAGTAAAATCTGGGACTTAATGGTAGAAATAGGTTAAATAGATGCTGAAAATCAACATATGTGTTAAATGTTTATAAAATATCTGTGGAAACACTAATTTATTTAATCCTTACAAAAACCCTATAAAAGAGTTTGCATTATTATCCCCATTTTATGGATAAGATAGCAGAAGCAAAGGAGTTAAGGTCCTATAACAGGTTTGTGGTAGACCTGGGCTCTAAACTCAGGGCTATCTGTCTGCACAGCCTGAACCTTAACCTCTTCTTCACATACATCCCTGAAGGACTAGCATTACCCTGAATAGCTTGGAAGCAGGAAGGCTGTGGTATCCTCGGACTATTTTTGGCCAGTGCCTGAATCAGACTGCTGGAGGGCAGGGTGTATAGATCTGTGTGTAGCAGGGCTAGCTTTGTGGCACTGCATTTGAGTGCAGTTAAAATTAAAATCAAACATTTGTTTAATTAAGGAATTAATGACCCCATGCAAAGCTGTCATCCTTATAACAACGAGGTCATAGACTCAAGAAACATGACTAACACTTAAGGTCGCCTTACACCTGCCAGACTAGAAATGGGCAAGTATGACACTCAGAGTGTTTGATTACTCTCCTTCAGTGGGTTAAGACCTCAGTAAAACCATGGCATTCTAATAAACAAGGGCAACATGTTTGTCACACTGGCTCAGAAGGACGTTTTGGTATTCTTTAGGACTATGGGGAAAAAATTTAAATGAAGACCAGCGTAGTGCACTAAATCAGAAACTGTTAAAAGGGTGACAGTTGAGAACCTAAACCACACACAGCCTCAGCCTGGACACTGAGGAGACAAAGCCATACCCCGTTATCTATATGGGCATCACTTTGCTGTTCCTCTATCTTTATTAGTATGCCTTGTCTTTCCACGGTTCCTCTTTCCTTGAAAATGTTCAGTTGTTCAGTACAGGAACCTCACAAAAGACCTATGAACTCTTCAACAGACAGCTTGTACCCTGAGATTATCTTTGAATTCCCCTCTTCAAAATACTCAAAATACTTGTCTTTCCACCATTATTGAACTATTCTATCTTGATTCTTACCAAATCCTAATCTAGTTTCTGCATCGAAAGCCCCACCATAAACCAGATTCTGGCTCCCAATAATTCTGACATTACTCTCCCACTCTGAGAGAGTCAAGGCTCTGAAAGGTGGGTTTCTCCCTTCATTCATCTGGGACGTTGTCATTTATGTCATCCATAACAGGGATTTTCAACATAGGGGAGTCAGTTTTGTCTCCCGGAAGACATTTGGCTATGTCTGGAGATTGGCAGAAGGGTAGGAGGGTAGCAGCAGCTGGCATCTTGTGGGGAGAGGTCAGAGGTGCCGCTGAACATCTACAATGCATAGGAAAGGCCTCTGTAACAAAGAACTGTCCAGTGCAGAATGTCAGTAGTGCCAAGGATGAGAAATCCTGGTCCATAGTGATTTGTGGTACTTCTGTCCATTCTAGATGAGTCTGCTGTACTTTAGGCTGCCTCTACGAATAAATATGCTATCCCAGGCACTAATGCGGTGGTGAACTATAGGTGACTCATTCCTAGTCTCTAGCACTTCTCCATTCTGTTCTCAGAGGGGCTTGGTTGTATCATCAGAAATTTTGAAGTTGAGGAGACCTCTAGGATGACATCGTTCAAGGCCAATAATGAAATTTGGAGCAGTAGGAAGGACACAGAAGTTAGCAGAACACCTGGATTCTCGCTTCAGATCTGTTACCAATTGGGAGAAAGTCATTTTGGTGACATAGTCTCTATCTATAGAAATGAGGGCTTTGTTACTAGTGACTTTCAGAACCCCTGTTGGCTTTGTATCTTAGGGCTAAGATAAAAAGAATCCATGGCCTAATGACGCCCAGAGCTCTTGGCGAAGTAGTTGTGGGCTTTCCTCTGCGAGTTGGAACACACCAGAGGATTCTCTGAAAGTTGATATAACTGGTAAAAAAGAAGACACACCACTTATGTGTGTGACCCTGTTTTTGTAAGTGTACCTGAGGTTTCTTTGCTTCGGTATATATTCTTGGTCAAGCGTCCCACCCTAAAATTGTAAAGGTCTCTTTTCAGTCATATGAACTATTATATATGCAGTTTAACAGGCTCAATTCCCAAACCCACCTCTGTCTACCCTAGCACACATGTCAAGATGCATCCTAGCTCCTTGATTGAGACCTACTGGGATGGCATATTCAAGAATGCATATTTTCTCCTCCTTCTCTCCTCCTTGGTAGAACTAGTCCTTTTCTGCCCTCTCAGTATGTTTTGAACATGTATTTGTCACAGTTCCAGTTAGCTTCCTCTTTGGTGGGGTGTTAGGCAACAATAAATAAATAAATAAATAAATAAATAAATATCACTCTTTTGCAAACTACCAAAAGCTGTTTCAATTTTCTGGTGATGAGAATTTCATATGAGGAGAAAGAGAACTTTTTTTTTTTTTTTTTTTGGAATGGGGGTGGGGACACTTTAATGAGTATTTATTTGATTATGCCAAAGTGATGCCCAGAGGCTGTTTTGGAAACAAAGTAGAGAAAATAAGAAGGTAAACTGTTCTATAGTGTCAACTGAAGTGTTGTCCTCCCTGGGTAAGGAAATTGTTACAATATCATTTGACTTTGGGTTCCTACTGAGCAGAGTGCAAATGAGAGATGGAGAAGGTGGGAGAGAAAATTCATTGTTTTGCATGAAAGTAGGCTACAGAAAAATGTGTGCCTCCTGGGCTAGTGAGAATAGAGTTTAGGTGTGAAAAGACATGTAAGGGACAGAACAGGTAGAGGATTTGTGGGAAAACAATAACAACAACAACAACAACAACAACAAACAACAACCTATGGCTGATTGGTCAAATAAAGGAAAGAATACTTAAATCTGATATGGGATGTTTAGTCTTCCCTTCTGGCATTGTAATTTTGTCCTGGAAGGAATTTTGGACTCCTCTACAACCTAGTGGCTAATGAACATTGGTGGTGCTTGAAGAAGTGAAGGAAGAGCTTTGTCCCAGATGAGTCAGGAGAAAAAATAAATAAATAAAATAGAAGCATGTGGTGGCAATTTTGAGATGGCCAGAGTGATGGGAGAAAAGATTGGAAGTGGAAGTGTGTCCTAAGAGGTGAAAAACAAGAGGGGTGGTGCATTTTTTATAACAATGGTCCAAAGAACTTGAGGAGGGCACTGGAATTAACCAGTCGCATAGCAGAGCGAAGTAAATTGTATTTTTTTTTTTTTAATTAAAGAGAAGGAAACCTCCACAATACTAGGGCACTATTGTGGTGGCTTTTGCCTCCTTTCTTCTTTGCTTATAGGACTCAAGATATAGTGTATGCTAGTGATTGTTTGCTGAGACAGAGATGAATATAAAAACAGTAAGACTGAATTTCCAGGATGTCCACACAAAATGAACAAATCTTTTTAAAAAGTTTTACAGAAGAAGGAAAAGAGTTTTCTTCAAGCCCAAGTTAGGACAGCTTCCCGTGATATATAATCTTTACAAAGAAAAGAGTCCTCCAAGGGAGGAACATTTGGTGCAGAATTATATATATATATATTTTATGTAAAGTGTTAGAAATCATTATGACAAAGGACATTCCAAAAGTTACGTACTCTATTTTCTGTTTTTAGTATATGACTTTAATCTTATGGGAAACAGGGATGTTTCTTTCTCTTGTGTTCAAAATGCTCCTTTTTGGTTTTCTTTAATGAAGCAGATGTACAATGTATGTTTGAGGCAGAAAAAGAGCCCATGCTTTGAGTTTTAACAAATCATTTTGACCTTGGTTAAAAATATGACTTCCCTCAGAGCCTAGGAGCAGGGCCCACCCACAAACATTGAATATTGAAAATTTCATTTTATCAAAGACTATCTTCATCATTAAAACACTGTCTAGGGACACCTGGGTGGCTCAATCAGTTAAGCGTCTGCCTTCAGCTCAGGTCATGATCTCAGGGTTCTGGGATCTCGTCCCACATCAGGCTCCTTGCTCAGCAGGAACTTCGCTTCTCCCTCTGCTTGCCTTTCTCCCTGATTGTGCGCTCGCTGTCTCTCTCTCTCTCTCCCTCTGACACATACACACAAAAACCCCAACCAAAGAAAAACCCGCTGTCTGTAATGTGACATTGTTTCTTTAGACTAATTGGCCATGTACATAATTGATTGTTTTCAGGAAATCAATCATAATAAGGAAATAGGGAGGTACAAGTAGGTATTGACATTTACTTGCCAGGTTTTCAGACCTCAGAATGGAAGAAAAAGAATAGAATGGAAATAATGCAAAGGCAAAGCAGAGACTAAAGAAAAACAAGACAATTACATTCTGGGCTGATTTCTTGGCCATCTCCTGGACCAGTAGGAAAGTAAAAATTTTCTCAATTATATAAAAGGACTCTCCTGGGGTGGGTAAGTCAAGTGAATGTCATCTTTAAAAACAATTTTAAAAAATCAGCCACACAGTAGCAAAGAAAAAAATGATGTATGCTTGCCAGAAATTGGCTGACAAACTACATCCTGGATTGGATACAATATAAAATTATCAATTTTATATTTTGCTAGTGTGGCAAAACCCAAGAGAGACCAATCTAAGCCAATTTATATCAGGTGAATTGCTAACCAGCAGCTAATTACTAACCACCTAACAAAATTAAGACGTTTGGCTCCTACATTATCTGTGTTTCATTTTACTAGAACTTTAACAGTTAAATACCTGTAGATATTCCCTATTTGAACTTCATAAGGGAAGGGCCCATATCTTCTGTGACCTCATTATTTAGTTCAGGATAGTAATATTATAGCCTACCAGCTAAGCCTATCTGGACTCCTGTTTTTGTAAACATTTTATTCGAACACAGCCAAGCCATTCATTTACTTATTATCTGTGGCTGTTTTTGCAGGACAAAGGTAGAATTGACTAGTTGTGACAGAGGTTGTACGGTCCAACAGACCTAGAATATTTATAATCTTGCTCTATACAGGAGATGTTTTCCAAGTCCTGGTCTAGTTTCTCCCTTTTCTAAGTTTGGTTCATTGACCACGGCCTCACCTGGGATCTTGTTGGAACTATAGCTTCTCAATCTTTAACTCAGATTGATTATACTAATATGTTTATTTTTAGGAAATCCCCAGGTGATTCATGTGAAGTTTGAGAAGGTATGATCAAGAATAAAGTCTGGGTCTTAGTAGATCCCCCCAAATAATTAAGGTTTGAGTAGCTAGTTGATATGCAATCACTAAACTCAATTAATAGATGTTCTTATTTACTGTGTATGATATTACCGACCCTTGGCTAAGTCTGTAAAAGGAGCCAGAGAAATTGTTCTTGTCTTCAAGTATTAAAATTTATTTAGGATAATAAAGTAGCCGATGTGAAACAGAGAATATTAGAACACAGCACACACGATACTATGCTGATTGTATGTTGCAAATGTAAGTGATGAAGCAGAAATGATACTGGAATCTGAAAGGAACTGAAAAGTGTGTCAGATACAAATGGCTTTGGGCTGATGAGTGTGGTGTCTCTTGGATATGGCTCATAAACACAAAACTGAGGAGTGAAGTCCCTTTGTTTATCCAAGGGCTTTTTTGAATTACAAAGATGTGATGGAATATGCTCAAAAATTTCCAAGGCTCTCACTGACGTGGATAAATGCATGAGTACATGTGTTTATGTGGCAAGTAAATTAGGCTGTAAATCAAGGAATAAAAGATATAACCAAACATTGCAGCAGTTAAAATGTGACAAGAAATACCTGAATAGCCTCCAATGAGTTAATTGATAATGACAAGGTGAAACCTGTTAAAAAAAAAAAAGTCAAGAGGCTCCAAATGCAGTCACTTGCAGTAAGCCCCATGCCAGCAAAACCAAGACTTCCACCTAATTTGATTGTAGTTTCAGCCTCTCCCAGGAATGTAACCTTTAACTAGTCAACCTGGAATTGACCTGGTCAGCACCAGTGAGGTAATCCACTGGATATACTCTTTCTGTCCCCTATAAAAAGATGACCACTCTGCTAGAAACTACCTTTCCTGCCCCCTTCTGCCTATAAAAGCCTTTCATTTTGTACAGCTTTCTGGTGATCCTTTCTATTTGCTAGATGAGATGCTGCCCTTATTGAATAAAGCCAATTAGATCTCTAAATTTACTCAGTTGAATTTTTTTTTAACAATTATATATCTACAGTAGAATTAGCTATGGTAAACTTTATTTTTTTCCATGTCAGATGCTAATTTCATAAGAGTAAGGCAATTACAAAGTCATAATCCTGCTACTTTTTTTTTTTTTTACATTGAGTAGTTTGTAAGCACTTAATTTATCAGTCTGATGTCAAGTCTTTTCCTATATGTATAAATAACATTTCCAGAAAATTCAGATGCATTTCATTTCTCCAAAGATTATCCTCGGCTGTTTACAATAATAATATTCAAGGAAAACATTACACTCAGTCTTTATATAAGGAGGCCCCCACTGAAGGCACCAAGACTGAGGTTTTCCACTTAGATTTTCAATATAAAAAAAAAAAAAAATACTGATCAGTGTAGCCTCCAGTGGACTTTCTGAATTGAGAAAAAAAAAAAAAAACCAACAGAACAAAACAAAACATTGCTTTCATAATCACAGTGGTGGGAAAAAAGTCATGGGGTACAGGTGGTAAGACAAAATTGATTCTTAACTACTTCTGTGGATTTGACAGTTCCAGCATTTGGATTCACAGACTTCCATGTCCTCAGATTTAACATTCCAAGATTCTTTGGGGCACGCAGTGTGACTTGACTCTAGTTTTATTTGCCATGAAAACACTAGGACTGAGGCAGCAAAGAAAGGGAGTCAATGTTTATAAATGAGGAGTGGGTTTTTACACTGTGACTATTACAATCAGGACAGGGGCATCACAATGTCATCATGCTTCAGTTTGATTTCTGTCCCCGAGCCTTACTCCAACGGTGTGTGTGTGTGTGTGTCTGTTTGTCTCTCTAGGGGCTGTGGGTCCAGAGTTGAATATGGTGGGCTGAGACTCCTATGTTACTCTTATGGCTTGAGTTTTCAACTCAGAGGGTATAACCTCAAGGTGAATACCAACAGTTAGAGATTTAGGATCTTGAATTCAGGAGGGGATCCAAGAGGTCTCCTCCTACCATTAGCATCTGCGTTTCTTCCCCGCTGTGTTTGAAATCTGAAGAATGAATGGGTTGTGTGAATGGGGAATCATGTCTTGTAACTCCTAGCAAATATCCTTACCCACACAAAGCAAGGTCTGAGTATTTGGGGGTACTGACCCAGAAGTTTGGTAGTGCAGTGTCATGGGGAGAACACTAGATGGATCTGAACCCTAGAGTTCTGATCCTGAGGACAGTAAAACCATCCTTTCTTACATAAGCCAGCTTTGCTTTTGGGTGTTGGTTTTCTTATCTGTGAAATTAAGATTGTAGATAAAGTGCAGAGGTCCCCAAAATGGCTATTAGCAGAATCACCTGTGGGGGGTGAGGGGTTAAAGATACAGATCCCTTGGCCTCATTCTACCTCTTTATTGATTTACTAGGTCTAGGTAGGACTCAGAAATCTATATTTTCAAATGTTGGGAACCCCTGAACTGATGACTTTCATGGTTTATTTTATTGATTAAAATCTGCTTGTGATTATAGTGAGTTCAGTGGGCCTAATGAGTGTAGTTTCTATTCCCGTTATGCTCAGTTCCATTCCTGACCTTTTCTTTCTTTATTTTTTTTTAAATAGAAGTTATTTACTCATTTAAATAACCTAGTTTTTAAATATTCAATATCATATTGCAGTTCAGACATTGTTTGACTTTCTTACCACCAAAGAAATTAAAGAATGAATAAAATGTGGTAGCTATATTATCCTGATTACAAAGTAGCTGTTTTCTATACAATTATGTATTCTATACAATTCTGTATCTTTTCATTTTTTTTAAATTTAGTTTTACTTTTTCAGTGTTCCAAGATTCATTGTTTATGCACCACACCCAGTGCTCCATGCAATATGTGCCCTCCTCAGTACCCACCACCAGGCTCACCTATCCCCCCACTTCCCTCCCCTCCCCTCCAAAAATGCTGATTGGGTGCTTAATATGAGCCAGGCACTGTTTTAGGCATGGGTTATAGCTGTTAATAAATGGACCAAAACTCCTGTCTTGACTGAACTTGTAGTCTACTGAATTTAGCTTCCCTACACAGAGAGTCTATGCAAAAGTTATAGACACTGGCATTCTGCCACCAAATACTCTTGGCCTGTCTCTTGCTTACTTGTTTTTACCATGATTTGATTTCGGATTCTTTCCATTCTATTCTCCCTATTTTCTAGTGATTTTGTTTTTCCATGACTGCTGTGGAGCTCTCTATCCATCATTCCCAGACTAAACTTATGTTTTGAGGCTTTTCCTAAGCTTCTGCTTCAGGGGGCTCTACTTTCTCTAAGTCTATGTCTACTGAGTGAAGCAATTAATCATATTTTCAAGTGTTAAGAGATATATAAGGTAACAAACTATATAAATCAATCTTACCTATGGTTATAGGCAAAAGAAATGTCAACTCAAACATACAAACCCAAAAGTAAATGTATTGTCTCAGATAATGTAAAAGTTCAGAAATTGTTTGACTGCAGTGATAGCTTGATCTGGGTGATCAAAGAATGCTTCAGGAATCAGCTTCCATGAATCTCTTGACTCTTCCCCTCTGAAACTCAGTTTTCATCCTAGGAAGACTCCTTCCACATGGTGATATATTGATGGTCCAAAGACCACCCCCAAGTTTGATGATTGATATTCCAGGAGGACTTAACAAGTCTCAGCATCTCATCATCCTCAAGGCTATGATTTATTATAGTAAACAAATACATAGCAAGATCAGCAAAGGGAAAATCCACATGAACAAATTCCAAAGGAAAACAGCGCTCATGTTTCCAAGAGTTCTGTCCCAATAGAATCATATAGGATGCACTTGATTCCCCCCGCAAGTTGTAATAATACATGTGAAATGTTGCTCATTAGAGACTTAAAAACTCAAGCTCTGTGAGGAGGTGGGAGACAGCATGTAGGCATGCTCTGCCTAACCTGCACTAAAATTCCAGGCTCCCAGAGGAAAGCAGGTGTTGAGGATACACTACATTGTTTTTACAAACAGCTGAAACACCAGGAGCCACTCTCATCCATTAAAACAGTGTGAGCCCTCTGAAATCCAAGTTCCCAGATGCATTCTAAATGTCTAGGGCCAATGTGGCAAACAGGCCTCTCTAAGAATAAGAAGCCTCAGGTCTGCCATGTTAACTTTTTTTCTGCACAAGTGGTAGCAGCGATTACCAGCAGCTCTATGTCTGTAGTTCAGCCCCTCCTCCAAAAAGATACATTCTTTTGCTAATAAATCTAGAAAAGTCTTTATGTTAGAGCTCCCCAAATCCAATTTCTCTTCTCCCTGGGCACAGGCGAAGGCTGCATTTACCAGCCCCTCCCTCAGTCAGCCATGAGGTAGTGTTCTAGAGCGAAGGTGAGCAGAGCTGATGTGTGTCACTTCCACATTAGCCACATGCAATTCTCCGTGTTCTTTCCCTCTTAAATCCGGCTTGAGGCTCATGTGATAACTTTGGTTATCAAGTGTTGAAGATGGTGGTACCAAAACATGGATAGAGCTTGAGTCCCTGAATTACTACTTTGGAAAGAACCACTCACCAAGAGGAATACCCACTTCAGACTTCATTTGTACAAGAAGCTTTAGTTAACAGGAATCGTTCTACATTTTTCGTTAGTTTGTAATAGCAGTTAATGTTACCTTCTCTAATGCGTTTGGGAATCCCTATTAATGGGCGGATTCAGGTGACACAATGCTCCTAAAACAGTTATTGTTTCTCTAGGTGTATATGTTGGGGTGTTTCTCTCATAAGCCAGGCATAGGTCATGTGCTCATCGCTTAAGAAGGCTTTGTCCTTCTCAAAGCACCTGGAATGAGTAGGATTGAACAAGGAGACTATGTTTCCAAAAGATCATTGGATTGTGTTAGATAAAAGGGACAATTCAGGGCAGGCTAAACAGAAAGTATCTAACGTATAAATTATACATTGTCTAAGTCCACTGAAGTTTAAGCTCTGTTCTACCCTGCAGCCCTTAGCAACTCTGGCATTCAGTAAATGTGTTGGATAGAAGGAAATGAGAATATCAGCTCAGAAAACCTTGTCTTTGCCTCAAGTGCAGCATTATGTAAATGAATTTGAATTTTCTCAACTCTCTCTCTTTCTCCCTTTGCCCCTGTTCAAGCGTAACCTAAACTGTGCTTTAAACCAAGCATGGATTTAATGAGCCAACACAAGTCCCCTTGCAATCTGTTTACATTCTGGCTGTGTCTATAGAATATTCAGATCCTCGTGTGTCCTTTGACCTAAGGAATGAAGACCCAAACATGGCAAACAACTACAACAGCAAATTATTTATAGTGACAAACCTAATGGTGGTATATAGAACAGTTGACGAAAATATGTGTTCTGAAAACTCCTGGTTTAACTTGTAAAAATTATTTATCATAATATATGACGAAGAGGAAAATGGTAGCCATTTACAAACTCAGTGCTATAGGGAAGTACTATGAACATGTTAGCCTGTTTTCTACTAGTCCTTAATTGTGTGTGTGTGTGTGTCTTTGCTGTTGTGTTCTGTAACATCTGGGAATTAATGCTGGTATTGCCTATTACCAGAAAATTCTGATTGCTCTAGGACCTAACAACTAGCTTTCTTAGATTTCAAACTATGGTACAAAAATATTATTTTCCCTTCCTTCCTGGAAGCTTTTCAGATGATATTGAATTCCTTTAATTAGGTACTCAGGTGTCCTCTCCAAGCTTATCTTCCTTTTCTACCTTTCCGTCTTTCTTTTCTCCAAAGAATACTCAGGATTCTAATCCTTTGATCCTTTTCTCTTCTCTTGCATCCATGTAGCTTCTTCCTGAAATGCTCCCTTGAGGGAACTTGGAGGACAGCAGTAAATAGTCAGTTTTTTGAGAAGGGCCTCTAAAAGGTGAACACATCAGATAAAAATAGGACTTATCTCCTAAGTTTACTTTTCAGTAATCACACATAAAGCATATAGAATAGTGCCTAGCCCATTGGAAGCACTTGGCTGCTATTATTAATGTTGCTCTAACTGTTGATTTCCTTTTATAACAATTTGAATGCATTATTGTTTTAAAGGCTCCCTCCCCATCTGTGATTGACAGTGATAAGACAAGGTGGTAAAGAGGTCAGAAACTATTCTGCCATGCATTTATATTTCTACACATTTCAGTTCACACTGAATATAAAAAATGTATTTCATGCATTTATATTTAAAATTTTTTATGAGCATTTTCTCATGTCCTTAAAAAAGCTCCATGTGAAGTGACAAAAGCCAGCAACATTGGAGTTTCAGATATGTAGACAGGACTCTGAATTCCTTTCAGTTTGAGGATCAGAGATTCTCTACTCCAGGCAATAAGGATCCATTCAAGAATTACTCTTTACCTCAGCTTAATGAAAAACCCAAAACTTTGTTCATTTAATTCATTTTTGCTTTTATTCATTTAATATTTATTGAGCTTTTTTTTTTTTTTTTTTAAAGATTTTATTTATTTATTTGACAGAGAAATCACAAGTAGGCAGAGAGGCAGGCAGAGAGAGAGGAGGAAGCAGGCTCCCTGCTGAGCAGAGAGCCCGATGCGGGACTCGATCCCAGGACCCCGAGATCATGACCTGAGCCGAAGGCAGCGGCTTAACCACTGAGCCACCCAGGCGCCCCTATTGAGCTTTTTTTAAAAAATTGAGCTTTTATTATGAGTACCATATCGTAGGTACTAAGGATATTAAAAGGAGCAACTTAAATGTGGCTTCTGCTCTGTGAAGCTTATATTCTGGAGAGAGAGTCATCAAATAATTATATAAATATATGGTATAGTCCGCAATGAAGGAAAAAACATGGAGTAATAAGAGATAATACTTTGGGGACCTTATCTAGCCTTAGAGCTGTCATCAAGATGAAAGTGCGTGGTAAGGGGGCGCCTGGGTGGCTGAGTGGGTTAAAGCCTCTGCTTTCAGCTCAGGTCATGATCCCAGGGTCCTGGGATCGAGCCCCGCATCGGGCTCTCTGCTCAGCAGGGAGCCTGCTTCCTCCTCTCTCTGTCTGCCTCTCTGCCTACTTGTGATCTCTGTCTGTCAAATAAATAAATAAATCTTTAAAAAAAAAAAAAAAAGTGGGTGGTAAGGAAGGAGACTTTAGAGAATTGTCTCCAGGAAAAGATATGTGAATTAAGAGTTTAACAATGAGTAAGTATTAAAGAAAGAAGTGTTGGGAGAAGATTTCAGATTGAGGGAAGAACATGTGCAAAGGCTGTGAGGTGGGAAAGAGAAAACCTGTTTGGACAACTGAAGGATGGCCTGGGTTTATGTATCAGAGACAGAGATATTGGTAGGTGAGGGGGATGCATGAAGAGGAAGAGTCCTTCTTAGCTCTGTAAGGGATTTTTGCACTCTGTTCTCAGAACAATAGAATTCTCTAAACGGTTGGAGCCAGAGAGTATATACGTGTAAGACACTATCAGCAGAATTAAGAAGAAAGCGATCCGTTTGGTCTGAGATTATATAAGTCATATTGGGCACAAAAGGTTATGTCCAATATTTTACAAATTCTATAAGAAACTATAAGCATACACATGAACTGGCTAGCCACACAGACATATACAAACATACACCCCGACACACATACACAAAACCCTGTCATTATAAAACAGCATGCAGGGGGAACAGTTGGGAACTTGTATGGATCAAAAGTCTGATTGACCTCTTAATTATGCCTTTAATGAATCTAAGAAAACAAAATTAGTATTGCTTAATAGTTCTTACTAGACAAAATATTGTGATATGTGGAGTCATTTGTGGGAACAAGAGAACATAATTTAGTGGGATGCTCAATGATGAACAAAGTTTGGGAACACCAATATACAGTGGGAATCGTGTTGGAGAAGGAGGTTGAGCAACATTAGGGATTGAGTCTTTTAGGTGTTTAAAGAAAGGGCAACTAGTCAAAAGAAATAGATGAGAGCTACTCATAGCCACATGCAATTTCTCCAGTGCCGAAGAATTTCAGGATTTTACACAGGACTGATCATATAGTTCTTAAAAAAAAAAAAAAAATGATCTCGGGGTGCCTGCGTGGCTCAGTCATTAATCATCTGCCTTCAGCTAAGATCATAATCCCAGGGTCCTGGAATCGAGCCCCACATTGGGCTCCCTGCTCGCTCCCTCTCCCCTAACTTGTGTTCCCTCTCTCCTTTTCTCTCTCTTTTTGTCAAATAAATAAATGAATAATTGGGGAAAAAAGTGCTCTCAAGCCAAATGAATGCAGAGGGTGCTCATGGGGTATACAGGGTGATAGGTGTCTGTTATAATGAACAGGTTAACAGGAAGTAAAACTCTTCCTTTGGATGATTTATGATAGATGAAAAGTTCATACCTGCATCCAGATGTCTGCACTACCAGTTAAGAATACTTGGTTGTTTGGAAACGTGGTGACAGATAGAATGTTTCACTATATTCCTGAGTATGTAATTTACGTACATAAACACCTGTGTTTCCTTAGATCAGTTTCCTGAGGAAGAGGACATTCTTGGAAGGATCCAAGTTCCTAGTTCATTTCAGAGATCTCATCAGATCCCAGTGGTTCACACTCATTGGTGTGCATTGGTATTATAAGGAGGAGTTTGACACCACACATTACTGAACATCTATACAATTTCTGATTTGGTAGGTTTGGGGTGAGGGCCAAGGATTTGCATTTTTAACAAGTTCTCGGGTAATTTACTGGTCTGAGGACGACACTTGGAATACCGCACACCTTGAAAACCCTTTACATTTTCAGTTAGGGGAGAATATAAGGTCTAGGCAGAAGCAAGTAGATAAAATCTGAGGCTTTCCATCAGATGGTCTCATTAGCTTTAATTCTAAAATTCAGGGAGGTTATTCAGCACAGAAATGATTCATATTCTAGAGCAAATTCTCCATTCAAATATAATAAAACTTATTTTACCAATTACATTTGCTCTAAAAGTGCTACATTTTAAAAATGGAGAGGAACTGAAGTGAAATTTATTTTGAAAAATTCATGGAACATTACAGAGGTGTTACAACCCAAAGTCTGGGAATTACTGTGACAGTGACTCAGCTTCCTGTGAAAGGAAATGAAATGCAAAACATTTGTCACACATGTCCAAATTTGGGTGATATACTTATTTTTAATCCCAAAGCCAGTGTTTTTATTTAGAAGCGTTTGGATTACTTTTGTTCTGAGGCATTGGACAGACGGCCCAGACAACATAGTTTTGGTTTATTTGTTAACTTGACACATAAGATGTCTAAGTTAAGATGTATGAAGATGGACTGAAATAAATTATGTGTCCACAAGCAATATTGATTTTTTTCCTCTGCAAAGCTCTATTCCAACATCATTTTAGACAACAGAGCAAATGAGGGAGACTAGGAAAATACAGTGGCTCTGGAACTATAAATATACCTCACTGTGCTTTTGCTATAGATTATAGAGTATTCGTTTTCTTTTTCTTTTTTCTTTTTTTTTTAACAGCTTCCACCATTTATTGAGCACTCACTATGCTATACCAAAAATTTAACATATATTATCTTATTTAATCTTCACAAAGAAGAGCCATTATGTATGGGGGGATGAGGATATTACCATATGTCATAGAATCTAAGACCACAATTTTTATAGTCTGAACGTCTCTGAAATAAGGATACATTTGGTCATCCCAGTTGGCCACTTTTTTCACATTTTTAAAAACCTCTGTTATGAGGATCAGCCTTAAAATTGACATTGTCTAGGTACTATGAAACATGGTATTATTATTTTGCAGATTAAAAAAAAAAAAAAAGGAGTTTCAGTGAGTCTGCCTACTAAGTGGCCAAGCTGGAGTTAAAATCCATTTCTGTCCAACTCCAAAACTTTTACATATACCACACAATTTCCATAAATTCATATTTGTCTGACTATGACATTTTCTTCTGAGTTTATAATTTCTCTAAATTGTTACTCAGTTTTCCTGAATGTTTGGCCATGATCTGATGTGCCCAATAAAAGACTCAGACTACACCCTGGTTCATGCACGTATAGCCCAGATTAGGAGGGTTTATGATAGGTCCTCTTTTGAGTAATGGGGCTTAGTTGCACAGGCCAGTGGAACCTAAAACAGCCTTCCCTGACCCACTATTCCATGAGTACCTGCCTTTAGGAAGGGACAACTTTTTCCAGTTTGTAGGAAGATACACTATGGGCTTGCAGCAGCCCTCTTAGGGTTCCGTGTCCCACATGCATTTCAACTACCTCTTTCTTTATCTTTTTTCCTTAAAATGTGGTGTGTGTGTGTGTGTGTGTGTGTGTGTGTGTGTGTGTGTGTGTAGTTGGCACACAATGTTGCATTAGCTTCAGGTGTACGATGTAGTGATTCCATATTTCTATACATTATATTAATGCTCACCGTAATGTAGCTGCTCATTTTGTTTTATTTTTCTTAAGTAAGCTCTATTTTCACTATTATTTGTCTGTGTGAGCATGAATAAATCTGGTGCTTAGTTTTCATTTGTACAATGTTGACATTGAATGAGATTGATTTTTAAGTGTCACTTTATTCTTAGCATTCCGTATTTCTTTTATCTTCTTTTAAAAATGTTTGATTGAAGTTAAATCCCAAGTACTCTATTGCCCTTGAGCAACACACTTTGCTGTAAAGAACTTTGTTTACAGACAATGAACAATTACTGATTTTTAGCATTTTTTAATTTTCATGGCAGAAATACCCCCACTAATACCCAATTTCAAGCTACCAACGTGGTTTCACTGCCCACAGAGAGATGTGTAGTGAAATATCTTAACAAGAACAACAGGTCCAAACAGAGACACTTTCGTTAAGCCCAGCCAGGACTTAATACCTATCCTAATGGCAGCTTCAACCTCCCCCAGGAATGGAAATTTAAATCAGTCAGTCTGGAATATCCTGACCAGCACTAGTGAGTCCTCTGAATGGTAAGACCTGGTGCCTTACCCTCAAGGGATCTTGCCTGAACCAATCCTTTTATTTTGCTACTTAACTTACTTGTTCATTCAGTTTCTGCTTATAAAAAGCCTTCCATTTTGCACAGCTTCTCAGAACATCCCTTTATTCATTAGTAGGATGTTGCCCAATTTGTGAGTCATTGAATAAAGCCAATTAGATTTTTACATTTATTCAGTTGAGTTTTTGTTCTTGAACATATTTGGTGGCAGTGCCAGGATCTGAAGAACACTTCTGATGGTTTTGGACACAATGAAAAGCAAAGCATAGTACCCACGAACCCTCTTAGTTGTCTGTCCTGTCATTTCTGAGGGCAGTAAGTTCCTTTGGGTTCTGGGCTCTACCGTGTTTACCTTGCATTCCCAATCTAGCTGATTTTGCATAGTTCCCTATTTGATTGGAAACCCCAGCCCTTGCGTTCTATCCACAGGTTCCATGTTGGAAACTGCTGGTGGCAGCTGTATTCCTAATTTGTTTGGAATTGGTTCACAGTCCACATTCTTTGTGGTCTGCTGATTCAATCCCTTCCCTAACCACTTATTCCACATAGGGAACTGTTGGGATTACCCACTAGAATTACCCACTGCATCCACCTTAAAAACTGGCTAGAGTCCTGGGTCACATTGGATCAGGTGGAGCCGGTGGGAGACCTCAGGTGAAAATTAAATGAGGGTTGGTTGCTAGTGGGAATCTCAAGAGTTCAAAAACCCACAAACATTGGTGGGCACAGGTTGAGCATTTAAATAACATTAAAGCACTCACCACCTCAAGAAGACTCCCATGATAGGACCTCTTAGGTATTAATTTGACTCCCCCAAACCAAAAGGCCTAACTAAAAGAAGTGGACTCCTTTAAGCATGCTACCATCCTGCACACCTGCTAATTTTATGTTTAAGACTTACAGTCCTGGAAGCTGCAGATACCTAGCAAAGTGGCAAACTTTTACCAAAAAATAGCCTAGAATTAAAGTGGCCATTATGGGGAACATTCCAATTAAACAAGATCACTCATTTAAGAAATGCATTTGAGAGCAAAGGATCCCAAGTTGAACAAACAGAATGGGGTGCTTACTTCAGTTGGTATGTAGAAGCTTCCAAAGTCATCATGACTCCAAAATAACTTCATTAAAAGACTCATTTACAAAAGGTTAATGAAAAATTAAAGGCACAGAGGTACCCAAACCAAAGATGACGGGACTAATATGACCCTGCTCCCCTACCTTCCTTTTTCACCAGAGGAATCACGTGTTACTAATTCTGTATCTGAACAGCCTTTTCATCTGAAGAGACTAATAGTTACTTTTTAAATAAAACTAGTCAAGGTTGCAAAGGAACCTCCTCAGGTTATCTTTCACCTTTTGTTCAAAGACTGAACTAAGGGCCATAGTTAAAGAATTTTCTAACCTAAGGAAACTCAAAATTTTTTTTTTTTTTTTTAGAATTTAGAGTCAGTACTGGAGGTTATGACCTTGGTCTCCCAGATCTTCATCAGCTTGTACATATGTTGGTAGGACCTGATGAAGCCCAATAAGAGGGGGAGGAAGCAAGATGGCAAAACCCTAAGAATGCTTTTTGAGATCTTTAGTCTTCAGCACTTCAGGAACCAGCAAAAGCTCACAAAATAGCAGCTAGATTTATAAAAGGCATTCCTACAGTCTTCCCTGCATGCACTGATTGGTCTATTTTACAAACTTAATTTAAGCAAACAACAACAAAAAGAGTCTGCAGTAGACTTTAAAGCCCAGTTGGAAGCCCTTTTTCTATGGTGTTTCAGGTTCCATACAATAAATAAGGTCACCCAGCCTGCCCTTTTTGTACATGGATTATCTCCCAAGATTAGTGGATTGATAAAAAGGTAGAAATTAGGATGTAATGCTGCTGGCTTGACTGAATCTAGGACTGTAGCTGAGCATTTTGAAAGAACCCTGGAGCAAGATCTTGCTGGAGTAAGACTGAAAAAAAAAAAAAAAAGAAAAAGAAAAAAAAAAATCCACTGAGCTATTAGCTTCACAGTTTTAACAGGATCAAGACCAGAGTCCTAAACAACACCTGGGCTGACCTCATTCACCCTTCTAAGGGTCCCCCATTAAAATGCTAAAGATCAATGTCACAGCTATAATCAACTGGGACACTGGAAAAGAGACTATCCTCAAAGCCCCACGCAAATTCTTCAAGTCTCTCATACCTACCTCCAAAGAAGGGTGCTATATAGACCCCAACCACAGGTGATGGAACTCTAAGGGATTCTCTGGTAAACTATTACCAATAATTCTCTTAAACAGCCGTGGGGAAACTGAAATTAAAATTAATAGGAAACCCTGCCAAATTTTAGTTGATTTTGGAGCTACACTTTCTACTTTAAACCCCACCATCATTGAACAACAAATCCCTCAGAATAAAAAGGTTTCCACAGTGGGGATATCTAATAATGTTCAGAGAGAATTTCTATCTCATCTAGTACAGATGACTCCGGGACCTTTGACTGAAAAACATTCTTTTTTTGCTGTGTGATATAGCCCCAATCAATCTATTAGGTAGAGATCTTCTTTCTAAATTCAAAGGGCTAATATGTTTTGCTTCCAACAGACAGTTCCCCTTCAAGTTTCCTGACCTGCCTGAACCTGATCTTTTGTGTTCCTTAGAGACTTATCCTTGACACGGAAGAGGAAGAGTTCCAGCAAAAGTCCTCTAATTTAATCAAGGTGCCTCAGAATCTGTGGGCTACCTGTAATACTGACATTGAAGAATAAAAAGCACAGAACCTGTAAAGACTCAGAGAGATAAAACCAAACCTCTCCCTAAATTACCTCAATATCCATTAAGCCCGAGGCCACCAGAAGATCTAATAACCCAGGGGCTAATCATTCCTCTACTAGTCTCCAAAACACACAGATCTTGCTAGTCTAGAAATGTAGTAGGAAGGGCTGTGATTTGTCCAGAATGTGAGAATTATCAAGAAGATAGTTATTGCCTGTTTTCCAGCCATTCCAAACTAGAACAACCTACTGTCACAGTTTCCCCTGACTCAAGATGTTTCACTGTTACAGACCCTTGTTAAGCATTTTTCAGCATCCTTGCATACCCCAATAGCCCATATCTATTTGTCCTTACTTGGAGCAATTGACAATACATCTGGACAGTCATGCTTCAAGAGTTCACTGAGGCCTGTTCCCATTTCTCTCAAGTACTTCACTGAGAATTAAGCAGCCTCCAGTTCCCTGGGAAAGCGACCCCTTTATAATATGTAGACGACCTCTTGCCATGTACTTGCTATATAAGGTTTAGCTGAAGAGGGACACAGAATCTCTAGGGACATTTCCTAGGTCACAATCTAAGCACCAAAGGAATCCAGCGGTCTCCAGAAAGAATTAAGCTAATCTAGGAATTTCCTAGGCCCATAGCTAAGCCACAGCTTTGTCGATTTCTAGGCTTAACTGATTATTGTAGACTATGGCTTCCTAATTTTTCTCTATTAGCTTTCCCACTCTATGAACTTACTAGAATTTTGGTTTGAACCCTTTCCTTGAGAAGACAAACATGAGAAGGCTTCTAAAAGACTAGAGCAAGCCCTCCAAGAACTGCTTGCCTGCCATAAGGCCACCTAAGATTCGAAACCTTTCACTTTGTGCATGAAAGGGTTGATTAAGCCCCGGGAATGCTCATATAAGAGAGAGTATGGTAATACGCAGAGGTCTGTTGCCTTCTAGAGCATACAACCAGTTGCTTTTGCCTATCCCCGCTGTCTTAGAGGCTTGAGCCACAGCTGCCCAAGTTAGTGGGAGCAACAGATTAATACTAGGAAATGACATTTATTTGCTAACTTCCCATGCTGTCCGAAGTCTTCCTAACTCTGAATTGACTCAGCATTTCTCGGAAATTAAGCAAACTTCCTATGTGATCCTTCTGCTTTCACCACCTAATCTATATCATACATGTTGCAATATCCTTCATCCTGCTACATTCCTACCTTCACCTGACAAAGGTGAGCCCCATGACTGACAGGTAATAAAGTTTTTTTGTTATCCTGCATCGTGATTTGTGAAATCCCCCTTTAATCCTGGTAGAATCTGTGTTCACAAGTCATACTGTAAAAATGAAAAAAAGGAATTTCCAATTGGCTATGCTATTACTACCCAATGTGGCCTACTCAAAAGGGGAAACCTCCTACAAGTTAAACCCACACAAGTAGATCTCCTCATCCTTACCCTAGGCTGCCAGTTACCTGAAGGGCAAACTGTTAATAGTTATACTGGTAACTAGTATGCTGTAAGGTAGTCTCTGATTTTGATATGTTATGGAAGCAAAAAGGTTTCTTACATGCTCTTGGACCACAATCCAACTGGGCAATATGTAAATGATCTTCTTACTGCTGTTCTCTTACTTTGTGCAATTGTTATCAAAATTGAGGCCACATTAAAAGGACTGAACCTGAGTGTTAGAGAAACGACTCAGTTGGCTTCGTGCAAAGGTAGCAACCACAGAATCTATAAAGATTATGGCACATGTGGATGAAGTCCATTTTGCTTCTGCAAAAAAAGGCCCCTCATTGCCAGGTTGTTGCCACCTTGATGCCCTTATAACATGGCAACAGTCTGCTCCGGAATCAGAGAGATTAAGATGAGCAAACAGTGGTTGTAATTTAAACAAATAGTTGGCACTGTGAGAAACCCAAGACAGCTGTTTGGTTCTTCACAGCTCCCAAAGCCCATTTTTCAGTTTTTTGCATTCCTTCATTCGCCATAGTACATTTAAGATGACTCAAATGATGAATAGGTGTTGGTGGGAGATGTCTATAAAATTGTGAAAAGAGTCTACCAGCTATGCCTACCTGCCAGCTCCATAATCCTGGAAAAACTATTTTTGTCCCCTGAGACCTCAGACCTCCTCCATCTGGATGCTTTGAGCACTTGCTGGACTTTATATAATTGCTACTTTGTATGGGTAATCATGCTTTTGTTATCTTGTGTGTGTTTTCTGGATGGATTGAAGCCTTCCCCTAGTGCAAAGATGATGTCCTCACAGTGGCAAAGAAACTATTAGAACACGTGTTTCCCACTTGGGGCATACCTTCTGTGGTCTGTGATCAAGGCACCCACTTCACAAGGAAAATCAGATGAGCCTCAATGAAAACCTTGCAAACTTCTTGCAATTATCATTGTCTTTATCACCCTCAATCATCAAGCAGGGTTAAGAGAACTAAGGGGATCCTCAAACTTAAAATTTCTGAACTTTCCAAAACCACTGGACTCTCTTGACCTAAGGTATTGTTTTTGGTCTTGCTGACTACTTGAAGTATTCCCTTTGGGAATATAAACTCATTCCACATGAGATAGTCACTGGAAGACCAACATCTATTGGTATACAACTGTCTGCTGATCTCTTGTCTCATGCTAGTATGATGAGCTACTTTAAGTCTTGAGTGTGTTATGCTCAAGGGTATTATCAACAGATTAGAGAAGCTTTCCTGGATCCTGTTGGTCACAGTCTGGAGTTCAGTGAATGGATATTCTGAAAGCATCATTGGAGGAAGATAGCCCTTGAGACCTGTTGGAAGGGACATTACCAAATGGTCCTGATCACTGATGCTGCTGCAAAATTAGAAGGCATTGAAGTCGAAGCTGCGATGCACATGTCACTGCTAAAGAAGGATTCATCCACTTGATATCTGCTCCTGTACTGATGCTACAGACCTCAGAATCAAATCAATGAGGAAGAGAATTAGTAGACTTTGAGGTGAACTGCTTCCACCTTATTTCAGATCAAGATTTTGTGCTTTAGGGGCTCAATCGTTAAGTGTCTGCCTTCGGCTCAGGTCATGATCCCAGGGTCTTGGAATGGAGTCCCGCATCAGGCTCCCTGCTCAGCGGGAAGCCCGTTTCTCCCTTTCCTACTCTCCCTGCTTGTGTTCCCTCAGTCGCTGTGCCTCTGTCGAATAAATAAATAAAAATTTAAAAAAAAAAAAGATTTTGTGCTTTAAACATGAAACACTTTCTCCTTTTCTTTACTCTGGCACTAAAAGGTAATGCCCTCAGTTGTATCTTCCAGGCCACTGCCAAGGGTGGGGTACCTTTCAGATGCCTGGATTTGTCGTGAGAGAAACACCCTATTCCCCCTCTGACCAATTTCTCCCCTGTTCCCCATGTCACTATAAACAGCCATCAACACTTCTTAGAAGTACCTACCCAGTTAGGCACATTTACCTGCAGGAATTTTAGTATATTGGCACCCCCATGATCAGACTAAGTTCTGTTTGCTGAGATATCACCAGCAGCACCCATCTTTTTAAGGCATTTAAGGTGGCTTTTTATTTCAGGCTAGGAGATTCTCTTCCCATTTGTGCTAAAACCTGACTGACCCCTGGATTGGGAGAAAGCATGAATGAGAATATGATCAGAAGCCTCTCAATCCTCGGAGACATTGTAGATTCCATTGCTGAGAAAGGAGCTGCCCAGCAGAAATCTTTAGATTCTCTGGATGAAGTTGTTTTGATAACAGGATTGTCTCATAGCTGAGCCTTGGGAAATCTGTGCTGTGGTCACCACCAACTCGGGCACCTACATTAACACTGCTGGGGTAGCTGAAACTCTGTTACATAAAATCACTTGCCTTAAAAGGGTGACTTCTTCAATGAGGTCTTTCTTTGATTTGTTTGGGTGTTGGGAATGCTCCACACATTAGGAATCATCCTGGTTGTAGTTCTCATAATAATCTTCCTAGTGATGAGGGAGCAGGAGGCTGGCAGAGGACAAAGCAAAAGCTGGCACCTTGCACCCCCTCTCCACCCACTCCCCTCAGTAATATGTGTGACATTCCTCAGGCACCCCTGACTGCCCTAAAAGAAAAACAAATAGTTAAATTGCAGAGATCACAGTCCTGCAAGGCAGGAGTCTCCCTTGGTTTACAAATGTCCTTGAGATTTACAACAAAGAAGTTACCTTATCAATAGCCCAATTTCCAAAGGCACATAACTCAGTTCCTCAAGCCCTAATGTCACCCTCTCCTCCAAAAACTGAAGGAGGCTGAGGTTGAAGGAAAAGTAAATAAAGTTAAATTTCTTCTAAACCCAAATCTCACTAACAAGGACGCTTGATAGCAGGAATGTAACATTCCACCAGGAGACTCCCAATTGTCTTTATGTTAGTGCCTCATTAGAGGGAAAGCGGCCTTGGCTTGATAGTAACCAGGCTTTCAATATCCTGACAGTCTTCTTTACCTCAATAGCCCTTCTGAACACCCCTTTGTCCTCACCTACCCAACTCCTATATAACCAGCCACTCCTCACATCCCCGGCACAGCATCTCCGTCTGCCCACGGGTCCTGTCCCCGTGCTTTAATAAACCACCATTTTGCACCAAAGACGTCTTAAGAATTCTTTCTTAACCGTCGGCTCTGAACCTCACCTGGGTTCAAGAACTTCATCACTAGTGCATTGCATTCTCTCAAAAGATTTTTTTTTTAAAGACATTTTATTTATTTGAGAGAGAGAGAAAGAATGATCAGGGAAAAGGAACAGAGGGAGAGAGAGAAGCAGACTCTTGCCAAGCAAGGAGCCCAATGTGGGACTGGATTCCTGGACCCTGAGATCATGACCTGAGCTGAAGGCAGATGCTTAGCCAACTGAGCCACCCTGGTGCTTCTCTCAGAAGCTTTAAATGCATGTTCACAGCCGCTGACTATCAAGCGAATGATTTTTCTAAGACCAAAATGTCAGAAAAGTAAGGAAGAGAATGACTGACTAAAAAATTGTCTGAATTCATGGCTCCTGAATACCACAGAGATCCAGCAAAAAACAAGATCAACAAAAGCTGGAAAAACTACTGAGCGGTGACTAAGAATGGTGCTAATGCCTTAGATTTTGATCACATCTTTTAGTTAGGCTGAAATTTTGATCAAAACAAGAAAATTGTTAAAAAGTAACAACAGGACCAAAATGGAGTAATTTATGTTAAGCCCTATCAAAACTTAACACCTAACCTAATTGCAGTTTCAGCCTCTCCCAAGAATAGACTTTTAAACCAATCCGTCTGGAATTTTTTTTGATCAGTAAT
Organism: Mustela erminea; assembly: GCF_009829155.1. NCBI lineage: Eukaryota > Metazoa > Chordata > Mammalia > Carnivora > Mustelidae > Mustela > Mustela erminea. The sequence goes on from NC_045614.1 coordinate 48,290,623, forward strand.
TGTGAGGTAATCTGCATGATAAAATCCCTTCCCTGCACCTTAAAGGAAGATGTTCTTGCCTGAAGCTATCCTTCCTTTTCTTTTGCTAATAACTGCCTTCTCCCACTGTGTTTTTTAACAAACATTATTGTATAGAATCTGCATCATTAGAAAGAAGTGACTTTAAGAGCTTAAGAGAAAAGTAGAGTTAAATATTTAGAAAATAAGTATTGAGTATAACTTTTATTTTTAATATAATTTATCTAATGGTAAATTTATATGATTTAATTTTTTCATAATGGAGTGTTTGAAAACTGGCTTGCAGAATTCCTGAAAATTTAGTTATTGTTTCTCATGAGCTTGCATGAGTTGGGTCCAGCACACCACTGGTCCTCCTCGTGGATGCCAAGACAAGATGGAATGTGCAAGAAGTTTATTAGAAGACATGCCTGTGACAGGAAATGGGGAGGAAGCCAGGTAAGGCTGGGAGAATCATCAGACTGGGATGCAGGTTTGATTGATCCTGAAAGAGTATAGGGGTTGTCCAGAAGTGTCCTAGTCAGGGCAGAATCTAAAGTTAGTTCAACAAGGCCATCAGGGGGTCTGAGGCAAAGTTAGCCATCAAAGTTGTTCCTGTTTCTAGGAACAGGCTAGTTTGGTATTCCTGGTTAGTCAAACTCCTTGAGCAACCTGTGGAAAGTGTGGATTCAGGACAAATGCTAGGAAGGATTTCAGAGGAATCTGGGTTCTTATCAATTCAGCTTCCTGTTCTTGGAGGTGTGCTAGGTACAATCCTATGGCTGCTAAGCCCTCAGTACCACTGTCTTTTCTGTCTTCCTCACCTAGTTTCTTTTTAATATCCATGTGTGATCATGTTATTCCTCTAATCAAATTATTGAGCAGCTCCCAATTACTTTGACAGTAATCTTAAAACTTTCCAACAGAACAAATACAAACCCGGCAATTTGGCTTAAGCTTTCCTTACCATCTTCAACTCTCTATGCATTCTATGCTCTAACTTTGACAAATTTCCCATTTCCATTATACAGTTCCTACCTTATCCACCCATCCATCCAAAGACTATTTGTGAGCATTGCACATGTGTGAAACAGTATTGTGCTAATAACAGTATTAAATGAGAAGCTTAGATTTTCATGGGAGACAGATACAAGTACGCAGATAAATTTGAGAAATGTAGAAACATTGGTAGCCAACAACCAACATGATTAGGATTGTGTATATACATATACACATATGCATATATATGTATATATAAAATGCATATATATATAAATCATTTAAATATGTTAAACATGTGCGATCATTTATTTTTTTAATATGAATCTTAATTGGGATTCTACATCATTTCTAGTTGTCTCACTCTTACCTAACTGTAAAACATGTTTTCAGCATTCATGTTAAATTATATAATTATGAATTTGGCATTTTTCTTTTCATATTCTTTAGTGTGTGTGTGCTTTTTTGTTGTTGTTGTTTGTTTCAGTTTATCCTTTGAGTCAGTTAGGTAGAGTTTCACTAAGAGAGAAGTGTTAGAAAAGACAATATTGAGATGTGGCCAGGAGCAGACACTGGAGACAGTCTGTGTTTGAAGCATGACTCTCACTTATTAGCTGTGTGGCCTTGGGAAAGTTATGTCATTGTTCTGTATGCAGTTTCTCTTCCATAAAATAAGGATATGATATTAGGCATAGTTACTTCACAGGTTTATAAGATTTAAATGAGTTAAGGCACATAGAGTTGTTTAAGTAAGTACTGGGCAAATAACCCTTTATAAATGTAGTCGTCATCATCATTATTATAATCACAAAACAGAAATAACTACAAATTGCTATGGAATTACCAAGGCTGGACAGTTTTAGAGTGTGAGGGAAAGCTTACTGAAAAAGAGACATGAGAGCTGAGACCCTGAAACATCACAGCAAGAATGAATGCGGATTGGATCTGTGGCTGCTCCAGTGCCTAACACAGAGCCTGGCACACAACAAAAGGGTGGGGGGGGGTGAGTGCCTGTCGATCGTGAATTGACCAAAGTTGGAAACCCAGCAAAGGCTACTAGACAAGCTAGGACCAGAAGAATATACAGGTCCTAAACATCAAGACAAAAAAATAAAATAATGAAGGAGCAAGAGACAAACATGGCAATGATTCTATAATACCAAAGCATGGCATTTTACTCAGTTTTTAAAAATTTTTTTTTTCTTTTGCTAGCTGCATTGTTAGACATTAATTGGTGCCATACACCGATTAGAAGCCAAATTGCACAATGCCACCTCCTAAGAAAACTAATTTTTCACATGGATAATTGCCATCAGGCTGGATTTGTTCTTTTTAGCACAATTAGTTGTCCTATATTAGCAATTCAAATAATATTTCATAATTTCTTTGCCTGTGCAAGTATATGAAATTAACAAAAGAGAGAAGAGGTTTAATGCTTGATTGCAAAAATATGCTTTTAATGGATGTGGACTATGCTACTATTTAATAGTACCTGTTTGACCAAAAACCTTTTCATCTCAAAGTAAATCCAACAACTAGCAGTAAAAATTGTTTGTTTAATTTATTTTTCCCACTGCCTTTTTTGTGGACACACCAAATGGGAAAAGTTGTCTTCTCTAAATTTAAGGCAACATAAATGTAATAGATGATTTCCTTGTATTTAAAAATAAGATATTTCATACAATGTTCGATCTTAATTAATTTGCTTTTTAGAGTCAATCTTCCATAGCTTCATCTCTTGTTCTTAGTTAAAGGGGCTTAGGGTAGAATTAAATGGAAAATGAAAAGTTGGGTGCCTGGGTGGCTCAGTGGGTTAAGCCGCTGCCTTCGGCTCAGGTCATGATCTCAGGGTCCTGGGATCGAGTCCCGCATCGGGCTCTCTGCTCGGCAGGGAGCCTGCTTCCCTCTCTCTCTCTCTGCCTGCCTCTCCATCTACTTGTGATTTCTCTCTGTCAAATAAATAAATAAAATCTTTAAAAAAAAAAAAAAAGAAAATGAAAAGTTGATAGAATCTAAAGTAGCTGTGTCATAATTTTACCTAATCTTACTAATAGAACAATATTCAGAACAGGTTGCAAAAATTACAATGGACCATTGTCACAACTTACTTTATATTTTTAAAACTTTATTCTGGATACAACAATGGCATTAATCCTTAAATCACTAAAACCATAGAGCCTCATTCCATCTGCTCTGGTCAGGATGTATAGTATGGGTAAAATTATGCCCTTGCCTTTGAAGAATGTTTCTGAGGATGGTTTAGATAAACACTGAGAGTGAGTTCTCTAGTATGATGCTTTTAGTTTGTACCACAGCTGTATCTTTTTTTTTTTTTTTTTTTAGCTGACTGGCCCTATAAAACACTATGTAAATAAAAGCTAGTATCATAAATTATTATCATTATGATTCTTATTGTTTTAGATCAAATATATAAGTGTCTTAAAGCAAAATCAAATATATAAGTGTCAATATATATATCAAATATATAAGGGTCTTCAAGCAAAACTGTGCATTTAAAATATATTGAAGTAATTGTGGTAAAATAACATCTATTAAGAGTGAGAGCTTTAATTTTTATGGTATTTAATGGTTTAGAGTATGTTTCTATTTTGAGCCTTGCTACAACTTTAGAGGATATGTGAGGCACTCATTGTCAATGGTGCCATATTGTAACTGAGGAAACTGACATCAGAAAGGTTATGCATTAAAGAAACTCTTTTGGTTTCAAGTGACGAAAATTAAACTCAAGGCTCCATAGGGAAATTTATTAGTTATGTAGCTAAGAATGATTTTGACACAACTCTAAGATCAGGGAAGAGGTATATGCCTCAAGGACTGGAATTGAGAACTCAATTCATTTCAGACTCTCTCCTGCCTCTGTGACTCCTCCTACTGCAGAAGGTACTTTTCCACATGGAGAGAAATTCTTCCAGCACAATGTGTAAGTCTCTGGGAAGGGTGATGACTGACCCTGTTTGGGTCACATGCGTACTGTGCCAAGCAGATATGGTCCTATAATTGGCCAGACCTGTGTCATGTGCTTCCTGTGTGGTCAGGGTTAGCCATCTGGAGTCATTGGAAGTGAAATATAAGATGGTTGGGATTAGGGAAAACTGCTGAGTGACCCGTTCTGCTGACCAGTATATGAGCTGTGATGAAGGCATAACTGAGAGCCTTGTCTGACCTCACACCTACTGCCATGACCTCTTCATCTTTGCCCATCCTCTCAGGGTCTTTTAAAACCATCATTTCTTTTTTCTCTTTTCTAAGTACATGTCCCTCACTTAGACTTCAGTTATTTTCCCAATGGTCTAGTCTCTAGTTAAATAGACAAGGCTTTTTTCACTGTAATGTTTTGTAATTACTGTTGCCATATTGTTCTTTCTAAATAGCAATTTCCTCCTTGAAAATCCTTCAGTGGCTATGAAACTGAGCACAGTTTTGTCACCCTTGCAATCAGGGACCTCCAGAATATGACTCTGTTAACTTTCTTTGCTTATTTTGCTCAGCAACCCCATCCTTCTCTGAAACTGAAGCTACCTACTGAGATCCAAATGTAATTTAAGCTTTTCTGTCTTCATTTTCCCCCTGGTTGCTCTTCTTTACCCCTCAAATATAATTTATCTTATTAATTCTTACCTTAAGTTTCCCCTTAATGCAAAGGACGAGCACAGTTTAATCCAAAATATCTTCTTGCCAGGGTAATCACATTCTTGTGAAAGGCAAATTCTTGAACTGAAGATATTCCACAGTCTATAAACAATCATTTCCAAAGGAATAAAATAGGTATTTTATTCCATTTTATAATATTTACTGATTTTCTCAGTTAGCTTTATCAATGTTGTTGTACTACCTCTGATGGAAAGTTTCAATTCTGTATTTCTAGAAAACCCATATTCCTTTCCATTATCGATTCTTCATCTGAAAAAGTTATTACAGTTTGTTTTTAGAATACTTTGTACTTAAGAACATATTATTTATGATTAGTATGGGTGTCTGTTTAGATGGTCACTGCTGTTTTACTCTGAATATATTTATGGTACTTATGTCTTCAGTGGATATTTAATTAGTGCCTTAAAAGTGTCAGATTGTCTGAAGTGCTAGGGACATGACATGAACAAGATGGACAAGATCTCTACCCTCCTGGGGACAAAAAGACAAGATATACACAAATGTATCATTTCCTCTAATCCTTTAAGCTGACCTAATATCATTCTGTGTTAATACAGCTAATAGATTCTATCAAGCTAGTTTAAGTTGGATACTGTTGTTTGTAACCAAAAGAATCCTGACATGCATATCTTTCCTCAATTATGGTATGTCAAGGATGATAAAGACTGCTGTATCTAGCTCCAGTCTGGGCAGAGACTGGATAAGAAATTACAACACAATAAATTACCATGTCATTTTTTTTTTAAATATAGTGTCATAGCACTTGGGTGGCTCAGTTGGTTAAGCCTCAGACTCTTGGTTTTGGCGTAGGTCATGATCTCACGGGTTGTGAGATCAAGCTTTGCATCAGGCTCTGCGCTCTGCAGGGGTGTCTGCTTGAAGATTCTCTCTCTCTACCCCCACTCCCAACTCGCTTGTGTGGGCATTTCTAAGGAAGAGCACACTTATAAATAAATAAGTCTTTAAAAAATACAGATAAAATAAAAATATAGTAGCATTACCAGTCATAACAGTAACATTTATTGACCCTATTTTTTACCTACTATTAAGCTGTAAAATGAATTAAACACATTTAAGCTACACTTTTTGAAAATATATAGAGGGTCCCATGAGTGGCTGCCTGGTAAAGTGAAGAGATTCATCTTTCTATCTTCTTAAGACTTGATGTGTATTTTTTTTTTCAACTTCAGGATCACCATTAAGGATGGCCTGGCAGACGATTGTCCTTACTGTTCCATAGTCATTTTATGTCAGTTTTTCATACCCAAACCAGCTCCCACCCCCCAAAAAATCCAGTCAGAATTTTTGAATCTGCTTTCAGTTGGTAGTAGCATTAGCTCCCGCTAGGGAAGTATGAGGCTTCCATCTGAAGTAGGACAGCCATATCCTAGCTTCCTCACTACCACCTCTCTGGCATTAGACAACCTTTGGCTGTCCAGGTTATTCAAAGGTTACATTAAATACTTACTCATCTCAGAGACCTCTTGAGCTTCCTTGTCCTGATTAACTCTGTACTCTGAACAGTCAACACATTACCATGCTCTATTAGCATTTTCCAAATCATTTTCCATGGGATTTTATCTTGGATTTGAATGGGGGTTAATAGGCCAAATATATGTAGGTAATGTTCCATCTTCTACTTGGAAATTCATGATAACCATTTGCATTAAGAATTCTTAGATACTTCATAATAAACAGAGGCACACTCTTTAAAAGTTGTTTAACTCCAATGACCCTCAGTTTATTGATCATGGTAATCTATCCCTTTTTATCCATTCAGTATGCATTTTAGCATCCCTGGAATCCAAGTTGGGGAATGTTAATCATACAGAAACTCTGATTATTTCATGGATATTGTTTTGTTTCTCAGTTCAGTTCCCAAGCTTAGTGCGGAAGAGGGATACATTGTATTTCTCTTCTGATCACTAACAATGGTTAGTTCACTGATTAAATGCAGCATGCAATCAGTTGATTATAATTTATAATTAAAAGCATAAAGAAGCATCTTATTGACTGAATAGAGGTATGTTAAGAATGACCCTAACTTTGGAAAGTAAATTGAATTTTAGTACTAATTTGTCATATTACTTTAGGTAAATGACCTAATATCTCTCATAATTACCTAGTCATCTGTAGAATGGGAAACCTATTTATATCACTGTAGTGCTCTATAAAAATATACTTAGCAAAAGGCTTAGATGCTTGATAAATGTTAATTTATCTTTTGTCTAAAACTCTTTTTTATCTAAGACTTAGTGAAAATAATTTTTAAGTGCTGTGAGACACATTCTTACATTGTAAATTGCATGCCTAAACTCAGCAGGGAATTTGCTCTTATTTTAAATGACAAGATGGCCTAAATCAGTGGCTGAACACGAAAATAACTGAGGAATTTGTTAAATATACCAATCTTTGGACATCACCCAGATGTTCTGAATTCAAAGCTGCAGAAATTTGGACCACTATTTCTAACAGATTGCCTAAATTATATTATATAATGGTTCATATCTTGTTTTTGGGATTCCTTGATCTGTGTGTTGGAATGGATGTTTCTCCATTTTACCTTATTGATTTCCCATGTGTGAACACAGTCATAGTTCATTTCTTTAACAATCTGGTCATTAAAATATACAAGGCTGTGGTTTGGATTGAATATGGTATGCATTTATCTCCTCTGGTTACTGCTGATATCCCAATAAAATGAGAGTAAAGTCATTAAATAAATATAGACCTACCAGGATGAGAAAGGAGAAGAGACAATAGAGGAGAGCTGCTAACATATACTGGAAAATTGAACAGAGAGGGGAGCGGACTCTGAGGAGAATGAAACTCAGGGGAGAAACCCAGGAGACTAAATGCTTGCAGAGGGGGATCCTGGTGGAGAGTGGACAGTTCAGTTTTTAGAAATTCAGAAATGCTCAGCAATTGGAAATGCCTGTCTGTATAAACGAAATCAGTGTAAGGAAATATTAAATACCAAGATCTCCACCCTACTGTTTGATGTTACTTGACTGCCTTTCTCTTCTCTCCCAGAGAAGCTTGGGACACCAGACGCAGCAGGCAACGTGATTGAGGAACCAGTCTGATTAAAGAGTAATTAAGTGTATATCCAGAGCTCTGAGTTGTTCTAGCAGTCCATCCCTACATGTATGCCTAGACTCATATTCCCTAGAGATACCTCTATCCCCTCCAACAGAAGCACTCACATTACCAGGTCACTCTACTGTGTATTACACTAGTCCAAGTTTGGCCCATGTGCACTGGGTGTCCAAGTAGCTAATGCCTTCCTATTAAAATTAGGTAGACAGCAGCAGACCTCCAAATATGCATGGTAAGCCTTCTGTATGAAACAGTGAGATTAAAGCACACAAAGAAATAAGCATGAAAAGAAAAAGAATATAGGTCCCAAAATTGACTGCCTTTAAAACTGAAGAAAGAAAAAGACCTCTTGAGAACAGAAGAAGAACACTTGGTAATGATAATTTTTGTAACTGAATTTAAGATAAGATTAGAAGATAATGTCAAAAAATGTACAATAGGACTGCAGCAGAGAAAAGGTGAGACCATCAGAGTGTTAATCTGGGAGCTCCAACATCCACTTCATAGTGTTACAGAAAAGGAGAATAGAGAAAACATCATGGGGAAACGCCAGAGAAATAACACAAGAAAAATCTCTCAGACCTGAGACCAACAAGGATAAAGAGAAGATCCTACATCACAGAGAAAAGAAGGACAATGCAGCAGATTAAATACAATAGATTGGGTATCAGTATTATATTCAACAAACACCGAAAGTTAAAAAATACAGAGAAATACACTGTACTGAAGGAGAATATTAAACTCTGATTTAAGAAACTATGTTAAAAAGGACACTTTTTTTAAGACAAGGAAAATCTTTGACATTTTTGCTTCATGCACCTTTCCCAGGAAGCTGCTGGGTATGTGCTCTACCAAAATAGGATGACAAACAAGAAAGGAAAAAACTTAGAATTTAGGAGACAGAGCATTCTCATGGGGAAGTTCCACTTGATAGTGATGGGAAGTCCCAGGGTAGAAGCTCTGTAGTAGGTCTAGAGAAAAAAGAGAACCATTTGGAATAGGAAGGCAGAAGGCTCCAAGGGGAGTTCCCCAAGGGAAAAAATGGAAATGATATGTTTGACCTCATGGAAAGCCATACAGGGAGGCTTTTGTATTTTGTAGGAAGAACTAGCAGAGCTACTTCAAAAAATATGAATGGTGCTAATATAGACAATAACCAAATTCTGATGACTTATTTAGTAATTGTTATGTAAATAAATTAGAAAAATGGGTGTATAATAAGTAGATGTTAAGGGGATGGTGGAGAGTGACCAAAGGAAGGTAAAGCCTTGTATACTACTTCATTGATAACTTTAGAAACAGCAATCTGGACATACTGTGATGATATATGGCAATAAATAGCAGAAGAGTTAAAAATGTTTACCTAGGATGAAAAGAATGATAGAGGGTATTTGAATGGAAATACTTATTTCCAATATATCCTTTTATTATTTTTCACTCTTAAAAACCCTGCATATTACTAAGATTGGAAATAAAGATTACTTTTAAATGTACAAGTATGCTAATTGGTAGCAATCCATACTCTTCCTGTTCCTGCTTTCCTAGAAAATGCCAAAGAGAGGATGGGGGGGAGAAATATCATGGAATTTTATTTTTGCTGAGAGGTTTTCCAAAGCGTGATAGTGTGTTGATCTGCGTGACAGTTCATAGCATTAGAGAATCAGAGAATTGGGTTTCCATGCTGTATGTATGTATGTATTTATATTTTAATATTTTATTTATTTTTTTTGTCAGAGAGAGAGAGTGAGAGAATGAGCAGCACAAGCAGGGGGAGCGGAATACAGAGGGAGAGGGAGAAATAGGCTCCCCGCAGAGCAGGGAGCCGCATGTGGGACTCCGTCCCAGGACCCTGGGATCATGACCTGAGTCAAAGGTAGGCGCTCAACCAGCTGAGCCACCCAGGCATCCCTGTATTTATTTTAACTATCATAAGATCTTGTTATAAATGAAAAATACTTCAAAAGGGACTCTTAAGGCAATTGTTCTGTGGAGATGGTATCTACAAAATGTGATTATCTCTAATGGCATTATCCTAGGAGGTAGTAAACCAGAGCAGGGCTCCTGCTGAGAGAGTCCTTTAGGGTAATTTAGAGAGGAGGATGTGTATGGTTATCTCCAAACTAATGGAGGAAAGGGTTTAAAAATTGGTCATTCAAGGCACATAATGATTCTCTCATGTGTTCTGAAAAGGAAGATTGAAAACTAGGTGAGGACACGAGAATCAATGGATACAAAACAGTAGACTTTTAAAATGTAGGCTATTTTATTCAGGTATAGTGAGGGTGACAGATCAGGAGACAGCTGCCATCACAAGGATGGTTTGTTAGTCACAGTTCCCAAGAAGAGGGGGCATATTACACCACGGGGGCACATTACACCACATGGGCCACAAGGAAAACGCCGGATCAGTCCGAGGGTAGAGGGAACAAGGGACAAGGGGAACTCAAGAACCAGACCCTGTATTGTCGCTCTCATGGGTAAGGAAGGCAAGGCAGGGTAAGCACATTTATAGTTGACTCTGGCATACAGGGTGTATCTCTAGTTGTCTGGTACCTGGTCCTGGATCATGAGGTTGAGAATCTCGCCTCTTGGAGTATAAGAGCCAGACAGAGGAGGTGGTTTGGTTTGGAGCGGACTCTTGATTGGTTTGTTTCCATGTGAAAGGCATCTTCACAGAGTGAGCTGTCATTTCTAAGAATTGGCTAGTTCTGGGGTTGGGGGGTGGGCGACAGTCTTTTCTCTGTTAGTAAACACCCAGATGCCAGAGCATCAAAAATATGGAAAATAAGAAACGTAGGTAATACACAAGTGAACCAGAAGGATAACAAAGATGCAGGTGAAGGACAAAAAGGTGAGAGGAATGAATATTAGTTTTAGGAGGCTGTCAGAAGTAATTAGGTTGTCGGCCTCTGAAGGCCAGGTCTAAGCAGCACAGGGTTGCAGATGGAGATAACATGGGCCCAGCTGAGAACTCCCAAGTACAGTCTTACTGGCTCAGACATGAATCAGCCCCAAGGGGACCTAAAAGGTGAACTTATTTAAATAAAGAGAATGTGAGATAGGGAAACCCAAACTAATTAAGCAGAATTTGGGCACATATGATATGCCAGACTCTCTGCTGAACACTGGAAGGCATACAAATGTGAGTCAGATGGGGTCTGTGACTTCGTGGAAAATGAGAAATCTTCACAGTGATTTAAAATAGGTCAAAGATGAACATAAAGCTTAGTTAAATCAAGTGCCTTGGTGATGTTACAAACAAAGGAAGGAGATGGTAAATAGATGCTCTCTTCTATTCTAGTCCCATAGCAGACATCAGTAATGGTTGGTGATGCTCTTGATCTTCTAGTCAGGTCTGATTTCTGATTTCTTCTCAGTGGAGTCTCTGTGAAGCCAGGCCGGTGAATCAAAGTTAACAGTGAGCTGTTCTTTGGTAGATGCTCTAGAAAGGGAGATTGAGGAATAGGAACACCTTTCTGGAAAGGTTACATTTAATTTAACTTAAGGGTGAATGAGTTTTCAGAAATTTCCTGAATGGGATTTGTGGGTACAGCGGTTTCAACAGTCCAGGCAGCAGGAATAAATGTATGGTGCCTGGGAAGTTTGGAAAACTGCGTGAATAGTTACTATGCTCTGGATGGAATTAAGACTATATGTAAAGAAGGAATGACAGATAAAGCCAGAAAGGTGTGGTTGGGTCACACTGAATGCCAGATGTGAAGGTAATAAAATTAAAGCAGCTCAAATTCCCTGTGTGCTTACAATGTTCTGAGCAGCATTATGTTCTAAGTGAACATTAAGATATATATGTATATTTTACATGTATACATACTATATGTACATGTAAACACACACATATACATCTACAAATGTATCAGACATTATAATAAGTGAGATATACTGTACCTTGTATATTTATTTACTGTTTATACATATTTGTTAATATATGTTATATATTAAATATATCTTGCTTATTATATAATACATTTATATATAACATCTACATTGCATATAATATACATCTTGCTTATATGTTCTCTATATAAAATTTTTTATAATTTCCCGCAATATGTAGACAAATAAACTGAAAACAGAGGAATAAAATAACCTGCTTAAGTGTCACAGGCAATGAAGGGCAAGGTCTCGATTTAAAAGCAAGCAGTCTGTCTCTAGAGACCACACTCTTCACCATTATACAGTACTGCATTCTAATATTTCATAGTCCTATTTAATTTGTAGATACTGAGGAGCTATCCATTTCTGAGGTAGATATTGATACAATTAGACATGGGGTTTAGGAAGACCTTCTGGAAGTAGTATCTAAACAGTTATTGATAATGGTAGGAGGAAATCACAAGGCTGTGTTTGATTTTGCCATCTGTGCATGCAAGTGGGGGTGGGGCAGAGGGAGAGAATCTTCAGACTCCCCCCTAAGCACAGAGCCTGATGTGGGGCTCAATCTCAGGACCCCTGAGATCTCAATCTGAGCCAAACCAAGAATCAGTTCTTAACCAACGGAGCCACCCGGGTGCCCCTACAGAAGTACTTTCGTGAATTGTCTTATTAATTATTAAGAAACTCCAATTACGTTTCCACCAGGGGTATTATTTCATGCATAAAAATGGGAGCAAGAACTCATAGCACATATTCAAAAAAGGAATTGAAAAGCATCTTTCATGTCTATATGCAGGGTGAAATGAATTCCCGAATCTCTCAACTTCCAGTCACATAAGCACAATTTGTGGCTGCAGATGTGACCTATTAAAATGCTTCATTCAGGTGGATGAGGCCATTCATAGGGGGAAGAAAAGGTGCTTCAGTCCCTCTTTGAATGACAGTGTGTCTGTCTGTACTTGTGAATTTAAATAAAGTAGGACAATTACTTTATCCCAGTAGAAGAAACCGTTGCTCAGATTGTCTGCTTGGAATTACACACACAGGAACTCCTTTTCTTTGAGCACTCTTTAGGAGTTTTCCTTGATGCCAGATGAATGAGTGTTGGAAGCTGTCTTCCCTAACAGTATGGAAGAGCCCTAGTTCTTCTCTCTGAAGCTGTAGTGTTAACCCTATAGTCTGCTACTGGTCAGATAGTATTTCTGATTGGTGAAAAATAAATCACCATTTTTGTTAGAATGTCACAAAAGTTACAATAATGGGAAGTTCAAAGGCTACTTCTTCACCCTGTTGTTCTTGACCAAGGACCTCAAAATAGGATGTAAGAATCAAGATTTTAGTTCTTGACATTCTTGCTCCCTGTCAAGATAGATCGTGGAGCCTGGGCATCACATGATGCTCACTGAGCATGTCCATGGAAATCATCCGTGATACCCCCATTCCTGTATATATTCCGGGATCTGAAGAGCAGACATTAGCAGGAATTAAGGCGTGGAGATGGCGATTTTATGGGACAGAACATATTATAAGTGTCATACGTGTTATAACAGAGGTTATAAGTGTTACACACAACTTTGTGAAAAAGGAAGGCCACTGACATGGCCAGGCTTTCTAGCTAATCATCTCTCAGTACCCTATACTCATACCCTCAATACCATAAAGTAGTTGCACTCTGGGAAAGGTGATATACTCTGTCCCCTAGGGAAAACTGACCACTACTTCCTTTTCACTCTCTCTCTACAGAAGGCATTTCTAGCATAGGAATTTGTAAGGATGTAATGAATTTGCACATATCTCTCTCTGAACTAGAAACCCATGAGAGTAAGATTTGTGGCTTGTTCACTGTTGTGCCCATACAGCTTAGCACCAATAAGGCTGTGCGCTCAGTGAAAATGAAAACACTCATTAATTCAGCGTGTGCTTTGGGAGAACCTGTAACATTCCCTTTGCCTGCTCTTACGGGTTTGCCTTCTGCACTTCCCTTAGCTAATCTTGAACAAAAAAATACCACTTTAAAGTGCTTTAATTGTTTTTTAAATTGCATTTTTGAAAACTGTAAATGTAGCTTAGTAGTAACTATGTGCTCATTGTACAAAACCTAAATCATACAATGTATACAGTTAAGACAGAAAGTCCTTTTTGCCCTTCCTCTGCATCCATCCTCCAATTCCTGCCTCCCTGATGGACTCTCTTACTGGTTTGGAGAAGGTGTCTTTCCATCACTGGCTTAGTTTGGACATCTCAATTTACTATCACAGTCCAGGAAGTTCCAGATCTGCCTATTCTTTATCCACATGTAGAACACAGAGCAGTGAGGGGCTGCCAACTGTTGGTTACTGGTCTGCAACAAGTAATGAATGAAAATAAAGAATTCAGAAAATTTTAGAGCAATTTGACAGTCACTTTTATGTGTCTTGAATTTAATAAATGAAAAACCTAGACTTGTGTTTATTTTGAACATTATTTTATTTCATTTTTGCTAGTTACTCATGTTTATTGTATTTTCTCAGAGGCTCAGTCCATAATAGATTAGGAAAAAATACTCCACTGATCTTTTATTGCTGTTAGTCTGAGAAGTGCTATTCCAGATCATTTGTAGCAGAAATCGCTGCCTTAGAAGCAATATGTGGTAGAGATTGTTCTTTGCATTTTTACTCTTGTTGGAGGAGAAGAGTAGTTTGCTGTGATTTATACATTCAGAAGTCAGAGATATGGAAGTTAGGGTTTTCTCAGAAGCAGTTTCTATAGTTCATGTACAGAGAATCATAAAACAAAATAGGAGTCTGATGCTTGGGACCAAGTTATGGTCGCTCTGGGCCTGATAACTTTGAGTACTTTAGGCAGCAGATTTTATATTACCACCTGTAACATTGCATTGATGTGATTTGGGGATTATTGATTTCAATGAATATCTTCACCTACTTTTTTTTTTCTTAGTAGCTTTGCTGTGGACCATTAAGAACTCTTAGGCTGTTTCTAGACACACTGATTTACCTTGTGTGCAAATTTTGGTGCCGCTGAGGCAGGAAAATCCAGAGTTTTACTTCTAAAGAGGAGCAGGAATTTTTCTGGCCATGACTATGTGATTGACCAAGAAAGGGAGTGGTGTGGATCAGATACAGATAATGTCTTATCCAGAGGAAGGAGAATAACTAATGCTCTTCTGCATAAATGGCTCCCTTCCCTTTTCCCATCAAAGAGCATCTCATAGATGGCATCAAAAGAAGGCATCAAAGAACAAGTCATTGCTCTGACCTGGATATCTAGCTCCTTCTGATAATAATGTAGCCTTTCTTGTTCTTAACAGGAGAAATAGAAGCTAGTATTAATGAACACTTACTCTGATCATACACCATGTTAAATCGTTACCTATTTTCTTTCACTGAAGCTCTATAACATCCCATGACATAGGTGTTCTCCCATTTTACAGAAAAGCAAAATGAAATGTAGAGGTCAGTAGTAGAGCTGATATTTAAAAGAAGGTCTGTTGGACTCCAAAGACTTCTGTTGAACATTATTATAATCCTAGTGCTCTACTGCTTTTGTACATTTTTTGAACTATCCCATAATTAAGTAAGAGATATGAATAACTTTAGAGTGACATGTCATAACACAGGAATATTTGAGAATCCTACAGCCCTTGTGGTCTTATTCAAGGGTTGGCAATCACTTTCTGTAAAGGGCTATTTGGTAAATATTTTAGACTTTGCTGCATGTGGTCTCTGTTGTAACTACTCAACTCTGATGCTATAGCTTGAAAGCAACAATAGACAACATAAAAATGAATGGATGCAGTAATATTCCAATAAAACTTTATTTGCAAAACCAGTTGAGGTGCAGATTTGGTCCACTGGCCATATTTTGCCAACCCTGGAATGTATAATTTTATAAAGGATGTTTCTAAGACCAAAAATACATGGCATTTGGGCATTTGGGCCATGGCAGCAATAATGACAGCTACTGATGCCTTTAGTACTTCAAAGTCTACATCTTCTTGTTGATTACCTGACTCCTCCCTGTGATGATTCTTAAGGATTTTGTCTAATGCTAAAAGATACGTATTATTTTTTGACATCTGTGTATGTAACGAGATATACCCTGTTGGTACATAAGGTTGCAATGTACTTTTTTTATATCTTACTCAGAAAGGGTTATTTGAGTACAAGTGAGTGAAGATCATGTTACCACAGAAATAACTTTGAATTTATTCTGATTTACTATTGATAGTAAAGCACTGACATGCTTCAGAAATTTGTCATGAAAATTACTTAGAACACATTTGCCAGCTGGTTGTGACATGTGGACACACTAGTGAATCATGATGTGAAAAGCTACTATGGTCTTCTTCAGTGCCAGGTGTAAACATATCATTGATTCTCTCCATTCATATCTAGGTCTCTCCACTTTTTCCCCCCCTCACGTTAACCAATATTTTCACATTTGTCACAGAAACTGGTTTTTCAGTAATTACAAGTTCCCCTTTATGGAGCCTACAAACAATTATAGCGGTCCCTTCTGATTAAAGTAAAAATATGCATTTTTAGTATTAAGTATGTTCTTTCATAGAGTATCCATTGCAAGTTTTCAAAGAACTTAGCCTTCCTCTGGGCAAGCATTAACAAAGGGGCCAATATCCTTTTTTCTTAATTTTCAAATAGAAAATTGATAGAGTAGAGACCTTTTAAGTAGAGACCTTTTCAAGGCTGAATCTGTAAAAGGAAATAGTATTTTTTTGTTGCTTTGTTTTTCTTATAGAGTGAGTTAAATTAGAAGGAAGGTTGTTCCAGCATAAATACTCGTTAAATCCTGTGGGATTCAAGAGGAGAGCACTCCTTAAGTTTTTATGTTTTTATCCAGAAAAAAAAAGTGTCTTCAGACACATAAAAATCCAGCTACAATTTATGCTCCACATTTTAGTTTTCACACTGTAGTAAAATTCTTACAGAGATGATATCACTGACTATATTAAAAACAACAACAATAACAAAGTTTTGCATAAAGTTTAACACAGAACATTTGTGGGCAAGGGGCAAAGAAGGCACAGTGCATGTCTTTCCTATGGTGGTGATGGTGAAGCATGCCCCGATAACTTTCTACCTCCCAGATGGGATTCAGCAATTTTTTAAAGAGCCACATCTTTGTTAGTTAGCTGGGTCTTAATGGATTGTGATACTTCTACGAAGGCAGATAATGCTAAACATAGGTTTTTTTTGAGAACTGAGACTTTGTCTACCATGAACTGGGAAGTAACATTCTAAACCTTTCTGGAGAAAATGGGCTCAGGGAAAAACAAAAACAAAAACAAAAACATAAACCACTTAGGATTCGCTTTAAATTTAAATGGATTTATTAAAATTGTGGTTGTAGCTTCTTGAAGACTTGTGATATACAGCTGCTTTATGGTTCCTGTGTTTTCCTCTTTGGTCTGAAATAAGAATCTTGGGAATCATAGGTTCACAAGAACTACAAAGTTCTCTTTTTTGTTTGTGTTTTCCCCACATCAAATGGAGCAGACTTATTTGGAGTTAAACACTTCAGTTGTTTTTGCTTCTGTGTTTACCTGGTTTCTGGACATCAAAATATTTTGCCAACATTCTTAATGCCTCTGAGTGACTCCATGGTACCCTTTTTATACCAAAGAGTTGATTTATAAAGCTCTTAATAGTCAAAGAATATGTCTGAGGTATTTGAGGCTATAATTGCTGGTTAAGTCATATTCTGGGCACTTACTTAGCCTATGCTGAAGAAAAACTAAGTTGAGAGATAGTGGCCCATGTTTCAATGGAATGGGTGTTCAAGCTTAGCAAACCCCCATGGGAGGGAGACAGGGTAGTGGTACAAACTGTTGAGCGTACTGTCTGGAATCAGATGAACTGGGTTGGAATCTCATTTCTGCCTTTTCTCCATTCTGTGAGCCCTAATAAGTTACTTTCTCTTTCCAAGATTCCTTTTCCTTTTAGGTAAATAAGGAATACCAGGAATAGATTTACGCACATCAGCTAGGGTTGTTCTGAAGATAAACAGGTGTACCATGTAACGCCTTTAGAGTTCAATAAATACTCATTGTAGTTCTAAGGTTCAGGAATCCTCAAACATATTTTCTTTTTCATCAAGAGACTACATTATGGCTCAGAAATATAGCCATATAACATAAAGCCACTTCTCTTCTATTTCATAAGCATAAAATTACATAAATTTTGAATTAGACCACACTCTTAGATATTTAGAATTAAAATAACCCTACTCTTTTGATTGAGGTCTGTTGCTCCTCTAAAGGTATTTTCCTTTCATTTGCTTGAATGTCTTTATCTGGTTCTTCTAAAAAGTACTGAGCACTCCTGACACCCTTGTACCTTTTGGTAATCTAGTCTTTCTTTGAAGTTTTTCAAAGTTAATACTCGTAAATAGTAAGTCTAGGGAATTGGTGGTCAAGAGAAGAGATTCCTCTGTGGATCTGGAAGTATACAAAAGCAAATAAGTAAACTAAAAAAGACATACTGGCATGCCCCCAGTAAACATGCCTTAATCACTCCTTTAGCCTAACTTCAAGGGAAGCTGAGAAGTGTTCCACTGTGTCCAGAAAAAGGAAAATGAAATGGGATTTAAAGAATATAGCATTGTCTCCTCCACCCATCATTGAAAAGAAAAAAAAAAAAAGTCCTGTACCATATTCTGATTTGAGTCAGGTTTTAGCTCACAGCAACTGATCAATTAAAAAAATTACGTTTTTGACAATCTGTAGTTTCTAGGTTTTGTGTACACATTAGTTACTATTTTCTTACATTTCTTTTTTTTCTTAATTTTTTAATTTTATAAACATATATTTTTATCCCCAGGGGTACAGGTCTGTGAATCGCCAGGTTTACACACTTCACAGCACTCACCAAAGCACATACCCTCCCCAATGTCCATAATCCCACCCCCTTCTCCCAAACCCCCTCCCCCCAGCAACCCTCAGTTTGTTTTGTGAGATTAAGAGTCACTTATGGTTTGTCTCCCTCCCAATCCCATCTTGTTTCATTGATTCTTCTCCTACCCACTTAAGCCCCCATGTTGCATCACCACTTCCTCATATCAGGGAGATCATATGATAGTTGTATTTCTCCGCTTGACTTATTTCGCTAAGCATGATACGCTCTAGTTCCATCCATGTTGTCGCAAATGGCAAGATTTCGTTTCTTTTGATGGCTGCATAGTATTCCACTGTGTATATATACCACATCTTCTTTATCCATTCATCAGTTGATGGACATCTAGGTTCTTTCCCTAGTTTGGCTATTGTGGACATTGCTGCTATAAACATTCGGGTGCATGTGCCCTTTGGATCACTACGTTTGTATCTTTAGGGTAAATACCCAGTAGTGCAATTGCTGGGTCATAGGGCAGTTCTATTTTCAACATTTTGAGGAACCTCCATTCTTTTTTCCATGCAAGTGGTTGCACCAGCTTGCATTCCCACCAACAGTGTAGGAGGATTCCCCTTTCTCCACATCCTCGCCAGCATCTGTCCTTTCCTGACTTGTTGATTTTAGCCATTCTGACTGGTGTGAGGTGATATCTCATTGTGGTTTTGTATTTCCCTGATGCCGAGTGATATGGAGCACTTTTTCATGTGTCTGTTGGCCATCTGGATGTCTTCTTTGCAGAAATGTCTGTTCATGTCCTCTGCCCATTTCTTGATTGGATTATTTGTTCTTTGGGTGTTGAGTTTGCTAAGTTCTTTATAGATTCTGGACACTAGTCCTTTATCTGATATGTCGTTTGCAAATATCTTCTCCCATTCTGTCAGTTGTCTTTTGATTTTGTTAACTGTTTCCTTTGCTGTGCAAAAGCTTTTGATCTTGATGAAATCCCAATAGTTCATTTTTGCCCTTGCTTCCCTTGCCTTTGGCGTTGTTCCTAGGAAGATGTTGCTGCGGCTGAGGTCGAAGAGGTTGCTGCCTGTGTTCTCCTCAAGGATTTTGATGGATTCCTTTCTCACATTGAGGTCCTTCATCCATTTTGAGTCTATTTTTGTGTGTGGTGTAAGGAAATGGTCCAATTTCATTTTTGTGCATGTGGCTGTCCAATATTCCCAGCACCATTTATTGAAGAGGCTGTCTTTTTTCCATTGGACATTCTTTCCTGCTTTGTCGAAGATTAGTTGACCATAGATTTGAGGGTCTATTTCTGGGCTCTCTATTCTGTTCCATTGATCTATGTGTCTGTTTTTGTGCCAGTACCATGCTGTCTTGATGATGACAGCTTTGTAATAGAGCTTGAAGTCCGGAATTGTGATGCCACCAACGTTGGCTTTCTTTTTCAATATCCCTTTGACTATTCGAGGTCTTTTCTGGTTCCATATAAATTTTAGAATTATTTGTTCCATTTCTTTGAAAAAGATGGATGGTACTTTGATAGGAATTGCATTAAATGTCTAGATTGCTTTAGGTAGCATAGACATTTTCACAATATTTATTCTTCCAATCCAGGAGCATGGAACATTTTTCCATTTCTTTGTGTCTTCCTCAATTTCTTTCATGAGTACTTTATAGTTTTCTGAGTATAGATTCTGTGCCTCTTTGGTTAGGTTTATTCCTAGGTATCTTATGGTTTGGGCTGCAATTATAAATGGGATTCACTCCTTAATTTCTCTTTCTTCTGTCTTGCTGTTGGTGTAGAGAAATGCAACTGATTTCTGTGCATTGATTTTATATCCTGACACTTTACTGAATTCCTGTATAAGTTCTAGCAGTTTTGGAGTGGAGTCTTTTGGGTTTTCCACATATAGAATCATATCATCTGCGAAGAGTGATAATTTGACTTCTTCTTTGCCGATTTGGATGCCTTTAATTTCCTTTTGTTGTCTGATTGCTGAGGCTAGGACCTCTAGTACTATGTTGAATAGCAGTGGTGATAATGGACATCCCTGCCGTGTTCCTGACCTTAGCGGAAAAGCTTTCAGTTTTTCTCCATTGAGAATGATATTTGCGGTGGGTTTTTCATAGATGGCTTTGATGATATTGAGGTATGTGCCCTCTATCCCTACACTTTGAAGAGTTTTGATCAGGAAGGGATGCTGTACTTTGTCAAATGCTTTTTCAGCATCTACTGAGAGTATCACATGGTTCTTGTTCTTTCTTTTATTGATGTGTTGTATCACATTGACTGATTTGCGGATGTTGAACCAACCTTGCAGCCCTGGAATAAATCCCACTTGGTCGTGGTGAATAATCCTTTTAATGTACTGTTGAATCCTATTGGCTAGTATTTTGGTGAGAATTTTATCATCTGTGTTTATCAAGGATATTGGTCTGTAATTGTCTTTTTTGATGGGATCCTTGTCTGGTTTTGGGATCAAGGTGATGCTGGCCTCATAAAAAGAGTTTGGAAGTTTTCCTTCCATTTCTATTTTTTGGAACAATTTCAGGAGAATAGGAATTAGTTCTTCTTTAAATGTTTGGTAGAATTCCCCTGGGAAGCCGTCTGGCCCTGGGCTTTTGTTTGTTTGGAGATTTTTAATGACTGTTTCAATCTCCTTACTGGTTATGGGTCTGTTCAGGCTTTCTGTTTCTTCCTGGTTCAGTTGTGGTAGTTTATATGTTTCTAGGAATGCATCCATTTCTTCCATATTGTCAAATTTGTTGGCATAGAGTTGCTCATAGTATGTTCTTATAATAGTTTGTATTTCTTTGGTGTTAGTTGTGATCTCTCCTCTTTCATTCATGATTTTATTTATTTGGGTCCTTTCTCTTTTCTTTTTGATAAGTCTGACCAGGGGCTTATCAATTTTATTAATTCTTTCAAAGAACCAGCTCCTAGTTTCGTTGATTTGCTCTATTTTTTTTTTTTGGTTTCTATTTCATTGATTTCTGCTCTGATCTTTATGATTTCTCTTCTCCTGCTGGGCTTAGGGTTTCTTTCTTGTTCTTTCTCCAGCTCCTTTAGGTATAGGGTTAGGTTGTGTACCTGAGACCTTTCTTGTTTCTTTTTTTTTTTTAAAGATTTTATTTATTTATTTGACAGAGAGAAATCACAAATAGATGGAGAGGCAGGCAGAGAGAGAGAGGGAAGCAGGCTCCCTGCTGAGCAGAGAGCCCAATGCGGGCCTTGATCCCAGGACCCTGAGATCATGACCTGAGCCGAAGGCAGCGGCTTAACCCACTGAGCCACCCAGGCGCCCACCTTTCTTGTTTCTTGAGAAAGGCTTGTACCACTATATACTTTCCTCTCAGGACTGCCTTTGTTGTGTCCCACAGATTTTGAACCGTTGTATTTTCATTATCATTTGTTTCCATGATTTTTTTCAGTTCTTCTTTAATTTCCCAGTTGACCCATTCATTCTTTAGAAGGATGCTGTTTAGTCTCCATGTATTTGGGTTCCTTCCAAACTTTCTCTTATGGTTGAGTTCTAGCTTCAGAGCATTGTGGTCTGAAAATATGCAGGGAATGATCCCAATCTTTTGATACCGGTTGAGTCCTGATTTAGGACCAAGGATGTGATCTATTCTGGAGAATGTTCCATGTGCACTAGAGAAGATTGTGTATTCTGTTGCTTTGGGATGAAATGTTTTGAATATATCTGTGATGTCCATCTGGTCCAGTGTGTCGTTTAAGGCCTTTATTTCCTTGCTGATCTTTTGCTTGGATGATCTGTCCATTTCAGTGAGGGGAGTGTTAAAGTCCCCTACTATTATTGTATTATTGTTGATGTGTTTCTTTGATTTTGTTATTAATTGGTTTATAGAGTTGGCTGCTCCCACATTGGGGGCATAGATATTTAAAATTGTTAGATCTTCTTGTTGGACAGACCCTTTGAGTATGATATAGTGTCCTTCCTCATCTCTTATTATAGTCTTTGGCTTAAAATCTAACTGATCTGATATAAGGATTGCCACTCCTGCTTTCTTCTGATGTCCATTAGCATGGTAAATTCTTTTCCACCCCCTCACTTTAAATCTGGAGGTGTCTTCGGGCTTAAAATGAGTTTCTTGGAGGCAACATATAGATGGGTTTTGTTTTTTTATCCATTCTGATACCCTGTGTCTTTTGGTTGGGGCATTTAGCCCATTAACATTCAGGGTAACTATTGAGAGATATGAATTTAGTGCTATTGTATTGCCTGTAAGGTGACTGTTACTGTATATGGTCTCCGTTCCTTTCTGATCTACCACTTGTAGGCTCTCTCTTTGCTTAGAGGACCCCTTTCAATATTTTCTGTAGAGCTGGTTTAGTGTTTGCAAATTCTTTCAGTTTTCGTTTGTCCTGGAAGTTTTTAATCCCTCCTTCTATTTTCAGTGATAGCCTAGCTGGATATAGTATTCTTGGCTGCATGTTTTTCTCATTTAGTGCTCTGAATATATCATGCCAGCTCTTTCTGGCCTGCCAGGTCTCTGTGGATAAGTCAGCTGCCAATCTAATATTTTTACTATTGTATGTTACAGACTTCTTTTTCCGGGCTGCTTTCAGGATTTTCTCTTTGTCACTAAGGCTTGTAAATTTTACTATTAGGTGACGGGGTGTGGCCCTATTCTTATTGATTTTGAGGGGCATTCTCTGAACCTCCTGAATTTTAATGCTTGTTCCCTTTGCCATATTGGGGAAATTCTCCCCAATAATTCTCTCCAATATACCTTCTGCTCCCCTCTCTCTTTCTTCTTCTTCTGGAATCCCAATTATTCTAATGTTGTTTCGTCTTATGGTGTCACTTATCTCTCGAATTCTCCCCTCGTGGTCCAGTAGCTGTTTGTCCCTCTTTTGCTCAGCTTCTTTATTCTCTGTCATTTGGTCTTCTATATCACTAATTCTTTCTTCTGCCTCATTTATCCTAGCAGTGAGAGCCTCCATTTTTGATTGCACCTCATTAATAGCATTTTTGATTTCAACTTGGTTAGATTTTAGTTCTTTTATTTTTCCAGAAAGGGCTTTTATATCTCCGGAGAGGGTTTCTCTAATGTCTTCCATGCCTTTTTCGAGCCTGGCTAGAACCTTGAGAATTGTCATTCTGAACTCTAGATCTGACATATTACCAATGTCCGTATTGATTAGGTCCCTAGCCTTCGGTACTGCCTCTTGTTCTTTTTTTTGTGGTGAATTTTTCAACCTTTTCATTTTGTCCAGCTAAGAGTATATGAAGGAGCAAGTAAAATACTAAAGGGGTGCCAACAACTCCAGGAAAATATGCTTTAACCAAATCAGAAGAGATCCCAAATTGTGAGGGGGGAGAAAGGGGATAAAAAGAGCTTCAAAAAGAAAGAAAGAAAAATTAAAAAAAATAGAATTAAAAAATGAAAACGAATAAAGAAAAGTATAAAAATGAAAAAATATATATATTAGATAAACTAGTTTAAAAAGTTAAAAAAGAAAAGAGTAAAAGAGCAAAAGTTAAAAAAAAATTTAGCAGAAGAAGAGAAAAAAATGAAAAAGAAAAGAATTAATTTAACTGGAAGACTAAAAAAATCACAGGGAGAAAGCCATGAGTTCCGTGCTTTGCTTTCTCCTCCTCTGGAATTCTGCTCCTCTCCTTGGTATTTAAACTGCACTGCTTGGTAGGTGAACTTGGTCTTGGCTGGATTTCTTGTTGGTTCTGGGGGAGGAGCCTGTTGTAGTGATTCTCAAGTGTCTTTGCCCCAGGCGGAATTGCACCGCCCTTACCAGAGGCCAGGCTGAGTAATCCGCTTGGGTTTGCTTTCAGGAACTTTTGTTCCCTGAGCGCTTTCCGTAGAGTTCCAGAGGACAGGAATACAAATGGCGGCCTCCTGGTCTCCGGCCGGGAGGAGCCGAGAGCCCGGGGCCCCACTCCTCAGTGCATCCTCAGAGAACAGCGCCCGTAACCCCCATCTGCCTGACCTCCGGCTGTGCTCCGAGCTCACCGAGCCTACGATTGGTTCAAGGTAAGCCCGAGCTGTGAGCTTACTGTTGGCTTTGTCTCTGTAGCTGGCTTTCCCGTCCAATATCCGCAAGCTCTGTGACACTCAGACACCCCCATCCTTCTGTGACCCTGCGGGACCTGAGGCCACGCTGACCCCGCATGGGCTTCGCCCCGGTTTAGCCTCTGGAGCAATGTCCCTCAGCGGAACAGACTTTTAAAAGTCCTGATTTTGTGCTCCGTTGCTCCGCCGCTTGCCGGGAGCCGGCCCCTTCCCCCGGGGGTCTATCTTCCTGTCGCTTTGGATTCAATTCTCCGCCAGTCCTACCTTTCAGAAAGTGGTTGTTTTTCTGTTTCTAGAATTGCTGTTCTTCTTCTCTTCGATCTGCCGATGGATTTGCAGGTGTTTGCAATCTTTAGATAAGCTATCTAGCTGATCTCCTGCTACCTGAAGTAGTCTCAGCCTGCTACTTCTCCACCATCTTGACTCCTCCTATCTTCTTAAATTTCTATATGATCTTTTTTTTTTGGCTATCACTGAACAAACATTGTGTATTCATGGTGGACAGGGCACTCTGACATTCATCTCATAAACCACAAATTGTTAGTGGTTACAAAATATGAGATTGAAATTATTGGCTTCAATACATAATTTTGACAAGGCAACATTTTGACTTTAATGACACCAAAAGTCCTGATAAAATCATATAACACCAAAAAAGTGGACTTAGCTTTTATCCCCAGTCCAGTTATTTCTCTCTGTATCTCTTCAAAGGCACCTAAAAATTCTTATGTTATGTTTAAAAAAATCTACTAATTTCCCATTGCCTCTGTGTCTCAGTTTGTTTATAAGGGTTTTATTCCCCGACCTAACTCTAGTTTTTTCTAACCTCCCATTATTCCCATATGCAAAATCTCCCTTTCAGTTCCACCTCTATTTGAGTGATACTACCTACTCTCTTAGGAATGTCCCCTCCAAAGATGTCTCTCTGGTGATGCTCTCCTGATGATGCACCTCGCTCTGCAGTTCTCCAGAATGCTCAAACCCATGTTGTTTCCTTACCTGTGAGATTCTAGAAATCTAGTCTCTTTGTCTTTGAAGAGAAATCTTGTTCATAATTTTTTCCTCAGCACTGAGCTGGGAGGTATCACATTGAATGTATTTGATAGCTGTTAGTAGGACAAATGGATGCATGTATGTATTTGGCCTTCATTTTTATTTCTCTTATTTTGGTATTGTATCATTCAGGACACAGTAAATTATTCTGTGATACCAACTAGTCTCAATGGCTTATAAAAATCAAAGGACACTGTATATTCTTTGTGGGTGAGCTGTGGCTCTGCTTCATGTTGTGTTCACTCTGGTGCCTAGGTTGATGGAGGAGGTTCTATCAAGAACATTTTGATTATTGTGTCAGCAGGAAAAGAAACATGGCACTCAAATCCTGGCTGTAGAGCTTCTACTTGGAAAAGATATATGTCACTTCTGCCTTATTCCGATTAAATAAAATGAAATATCTTGAGTTCAGCAGAGTAGGAACATATAATTCACCCTTAGGGAGGAACATGCTAAAGAAAGAATTTGGGGGCAAATAGTAATACAGTCTACCACTGAGAGATAACCATATATTATTTAGCTCCTTTATTTAGTCACTTTGGTTGCTTTTATACTACATACCAAGCTATAGTGTGAAATGATGTGTGAAAGTAAGAAAGTTCCTTTCAAAAGTTAACAGCAGGCTATCTACAATGAATGGATAACAAGCATTTATAGAATTAGGCATTATGACATAATTTCTGATAGCCTGGACAATAGTATTTATATCAACCCTCTAATTACAGTCACATGGGTTTCCTTGCTTGTCTTTTGGTAAGGATAACCTTTCTTTTGAGGTCATATTTTCCCAAATCTGAAGAACAGGATGTTGAATGAACTCCCTTCCTTGGTGATGACTTTCCAGTCTGGTGCATTTCTCCACAGTCTACTCCCTCCTTCGATTCTTGCCGTAGCTCAGATCATTTCAGAGATCTGAACATCTAAGCTGAAATTTCCATAGTACCAGACAATAAAGTAATTACATTCTATCATCATTTGTCCTTCCCTTTTCGATCTGTGTTAGCATCATTAGCTTTAATTTAATAACACCATCTTTTATTATTGAACATTTAGAATTCACCTTGTTGGTTAATTTTTTAATTTTCACTTTTGTAAAACCTCCAAAATGTTTTATAGAGTCTACTGTCTTTCTGATGCCCACTTTGCTTCCTCTTATTTTTTCTCTTTCTCTCTCTTTCCCTCATTTTCTTTTTTCTTCTCTTCTTTCCTTCTTGTCTCTCTTTACGTTTCTACCTCCCTGTCTCTGTCTCTCTTTTGTCTTCTCTCTTTCTTGCATGCTATTCTTCCCTCTTTCCTCCCTTCCCTTCTCACACACACACTCTCTCTTTCTCTCGTTCTCTCTCTCTTTTTCTTTCTTTCTCTTACTTTTTAATGGCACACAGTGGTTGGGTTTGATAGAAAACATTTCATTTATTGAATGTGTGGTGGACACCTGGTACTTTGCTAAGGTTGTTGGGACATTTGTAACATTAGGTAATACTAATATGGCACACTTATGACACAAGATATTGGTTCTGCTTACAGAACAGAAAAATTGTAAATTAGTGGCTGTAGGATGTTTGGAGCTTTATCTGGAGAATTCAGACATCCTTATTTCTCTGACTCATCCCCAGCAAGGATTAAAAAAAAAATTGTTCTAGCTCTCCATGTGTACTTATTCTGAATGCATCTGGAATAACTTATCTTTAATAAGTCCAGGCAGCTCACACATTTGTTTTCATTACTGATATTACAGCTCTAGCACCACCTTGGGCCCTTTAAATAGTAAAAAGTATCAGACTCTGTATAGTTCCAGTCAAGGCCCTTTTTAAGGCAAAGTCATAGCTGCTGTCCTCCAATGGGTTTCAGGCTGATTATTAGTACCCCAGTTCTCCTTTCTCTTCAAACTTGGAAATATGCTTGTGTGAGGATTTATGTGCAGTTGCTCACCATAGCCAGACACACGTCCTTATTCTCTTTTCTGCCAGCTCAGTACAGTTTATGTCTGTAGGATGAACTCATATCTTCATGCATTCATTCATCCCACAGGTGGTTATGGAGCATCCCTATCTGTCAGGTACCCTGTTTGGTGCTAAGGTCCTGCAGTTAAAGATTGACCTCATGTGGTCAAGGAAGTGAGTTTGGTGGAGGCAGGCTCAGAAATAATCATGTCAATACAAAGAGATAGAACCTGTGCTCCAAGGAAGCCCTGTGGTCCTCTGAAAGTGTAGGAGAAGGTTACCAACTCAGCTTTGGGAAAATGGTCATCCTGCAGATAGGGACCCTTGGTTGGTCTGTTATGTATACTATTGTTATTTCTTTGTCTTTAGACAGCATTTCTTAAGGGGTGGAAGTGAATCTTTAGATTACATCCAGGAGAAAGGCTCAGTTTGTTGCCAGTGTGTGTGTTTGCAACGAGGATGTTTTTTAAGCAAGTATTTCTTTGACGTCTAACATATCTCAAGAACAGTATGATCTTAAATGTACAGCCTGATGTGTTACATACAATAAGTGTGCCCATGTGCAGAACCTGGTTTGGGAAGTAGCGCCTTGCCAGCCCCCAGAAGTTCCACTGATACTCTGCTAGGCAGTACTGCCTCTGGGAAGGGCACTATCCTGACTTCTGCCACAGATTGGTTCTGCCTGGCTTTGAACTTCATGTAAGTGCAGTGCTGTCATACAACTAGTGCTCTTTTGTCTTTTCTGAGCTAGTTTGTCATTTGTGAGATTCATCCATGCTATAGGGTCAGTGATAGTTTATACTCTTTTTTTTTTAAATAATACACATTTATGTAAAATAATACATTTGCAGCTCAAATAGTTCTAAAATATACATTTCTGATTTACCCACCTTTTTAAAAAAATTATTTTATTTATTTTTGAAAGAGAGAGAAAGAGTGCAGGGGAAGGGGCAGAGCAAGAGGGAGAAAGAATCTCAAACTCTGCACTAGTATAGAGTCGCCACAGGGCTGGATCCCATGACCTTGAGATCATGACCTGAGCTGAAACCAGGAGTCAGATGCTTAATAGACTGTACCACTCAGGCACCCCAGGTTTATCCAACTTCTTAAAAATATTTGAGGGCAGCTGCAATCATGGATTTCAGCTCCATGACTATTTCTTTGCCCATTCTTTTTTCTCTTTTCTTTCCCGGATAATTTCTTTCAGATATGCCTCAAGGTAGAGGGGGGTATCCTCATATTTTGTTCACTGTTTTTTAGGTAAGATCTGCTTTCTCATGGGCAGGTTCAGTGCTCTATTGATGCAAAACATCCCGTCATTCTGAAGGTTCTTGGGAAGCCTTTCACATCATCATTCTCACATAATGCATCATCTTGCATTAATCCCAGTGTACTGATCCTTATGGCATTGTAACACCATTTTCAATTTTTAAAGATTTCATTTATTTATTTGAGAGAGAGCACAAGCAGTGGGAGGGGCAAAGGGAGAGAGGGAAGCAGACTTCCAACTGAGTAGAACTGATGCAGGGCTCGAACCCAGGACCCCTGGATCACGACCCTAGCCAGGCTTAGCTGACTGAGCCACCCAGTGCTTCAATAATACCATTTTCAAATACCCTCCTGCCACCATCCTGATGCTGCAACAGCGGGCCTGCTTGCCATTTTGACCAGTTCATACAGTCTTTGTCATTTGTAGGGTTCGATCTCATATTCCATTTTATGACCATGTCACAATTTGTTTGTTTATTCTATGGCAAGAAATATTTGGGTATGTGGGCTTTCAATACCATTCTAATCTCCCTTTTAGCTCAGAGTCTTGGCAAGTAGCAATAACCACCACTGCTCTCCAGTGGAATAAGAAGCACATCTTGCCTAGGTCATATCCCCCTCTGAAAATTAATGAACTTCCCTTAAGCCATATTGATTACCACACAGAAATCAGGAGCCATCAGAAGGAGGACTGGTTCTCCTATGATGAAGACGCAAACACTGGAAGGAAGGAAAGAGCCTCTGTCAAGGAAGCTGAAATGATACACAAGACCAGAAGGTCAATTCTTTCTCCTCTGGGAAGATAAAAACTGGAATCCATTGCATTTTCAAATAGACTATGTTAGAGCAATTCAACCGTGTGGTAGCCACATTTTCTATTTGTGTTAAAAGGTCTGTAGAAACTGTGGATATAAACCTTATATGGGATGTTGATCTTTGCAATATGCTACAACCACTGAAATTCTCAGTGAAAGGACTGTAGGGTTTCTTTATACTATACTCTTTCTGTGTCCTTTTATTTATTTATTTGCCCATTTAAGAAAGTATTAAGGCATATCTTGAAAAATATTATTTGGCAGGATTCCATGTAGACAACTAATGCTTTTATTTACTTAGTAGCTATCCTAGCCCAAAGGTACAGACATTGTTATCCCATTTCCTTATTTTTTTTCCATTTCTTTAATAAAATTTGGTACTTGAACAGTAAGAGGGTGACAGTCTTCTAGATTCTAGATTCTATTTATAAAGGACTCCTAACTCCATGATAAACTCATAGCCAAGGAAATATTAATCAGTTGCCAAGAGACAGCTCTGTGCTAGAGTTCACATATGTTTCTTCTCAATAATTGCATATGCTTTGTATGAAAACTGCAGAACTGCACCCACTAGAGACAACATTTTACTAAGAGTTTCATTATGTGTTTTGTGTGTTTGTCTTTTTGTTTTGTTTTGTTTTGTTGTTTTGTTGGCATGGTTGAACTACCAGTTAAAACATAAAATGTTATTTGGTAGTTGGTAGTTGGGAAGGAAAAAGACTGGTTACTCTTTTTTGTGAATGTCCTGATTGGGGTTTTGTTTGTTTGTTTAAGATTTTATTTATTTATTTGATAGAGAGTACAAGTGGGCAGAGTGGCAGACAGAGGCGAGGACGGGGGAGCCTGAAGCAGGTCTCCATCCCAGGACCCTGGAATGTTGACCCAAGCCCAAGGCAGACGCTTAATCAACTGAGCCAATCAGGCCCACCTGTCCTGGTTGTTGATGAGGTTGCATGAGAAATATGCTAATGTCTGTCTCTGAATTCCATACTTGGCCAAATGACTTAATAGTAAATAGGTGTACTTCTAAACTCCTCTTAACCAAATTCAAATCCTGCCATACCCCTACCGGCTGTGTGATCATAGTTAACCTCTCTAACCCTATAAGATGACACTAGTGATAATGTTAATTTCACCTTATAGGATTGATCAAGGAGGGAAAACATGCAAAGTATTTAATACAATGCTCGATAAATAGAGAACTTGCACTGAATGCAGAAGATATAATCATCATATATATATATATATAAATATATATACATATACATATGTATATATATTTATCTACACCTCACGCCTGCTTTTACAGATGAGGAAACTAAGGTTTAGACAGGTGAAATGACTTGCTCAGAGTTTCACAATCTCACCAGTAACAGATTCATATTGCTTTCTCAGGCACTTCTTGTTTCCTGAAGTGGACATTATCTACTTTAGCATGAACTATTTAGTATCTATCCATAGCTATGTCTGTCTCCCACTAAAAGCAAGATTTTTGAGGAAAGGCGCTGTGGCTATTTTTGCACTGTTATATTCCCATGGCTAATAGCTCTGCTTACATAAGATATCTCCAGTAAGAATTTACTGAAAAATTCTGAAAAAAATCAGTGAAGTTTACAAACATAATTTTCCAATGAGAGAAAACCATGATTGATCTCCGTAATAATTATATAAAATGATAGCTATATTAATTTTTGAAGTATTTCATATGCAACTTATAGGCATTTTTATATATCATAAATTATTCTTCAGTGATGAATGGGGTGTATGTTATACCACACACATATTTGCAATCCATGGGTCCCCTTGTGAATTATAGCACTAACATTAATGAATGGGGTGTATGTTATACCACACACATATTTGCAATCCATGGGTCCCCTTGTGAATTATAGCACTAACATTAATGAATGGGGTGTATGTTATACCACATACATATTTGCAATCCATGGGTCCCCTTGTGAATTATAGCACTAACATTAATGAACTCAGCTGCCCCAAATGTTAAGTTTGCTCCCGAACTGGATCTGTGGAATTCTTTTGCTGACAGATTATGTGAACTAATATATTGCTTAATTCTCAATCTGACAAAGCAGAGAGAATTGTTACTTATATGTGAAAATTTGCAATGTAACATCATATATGCAAATGAAATAAATGTTGGCAAAAATAATTATTGTTGCTTATGAGAGGATTAATAGTTACAGTCTGCCCTGTTTTCTGTTGAGGTTTAATTTAATTCTGTGGCATGTATTAACTGAGGAAATTAATTTGGGTTTAATTATTGTGTGTGGCTGTTAATGTGCACACTTTTGATGAATATTTAGTTACAATGAAGCACCAACCCAGCCGCTATACTTTGCTCATCTGCTGATAGGGAGCATCTGATGGAGGGGATGGTTCATACTGGATTGATTCCCAGGGCAATGTCATCATAGCAGATAGCTGTGATTCAGAGGGGAAGGCACTGGGCTTGGAGTCAGAAGAGCAAAGGATTTGGGTTCTGGCTTTGCTATTGACAAGCTTTGTGCATCACTAATTCTCAGCTGGAGAATGGTAGGAGAAAACCAATTTACCCTAGGGCTTCGGTTTGAGAACTAAATGAATGAATGCCTGTGAAAACAGATTTGTGTACTGTACACTACCGCTTTAGTGAATGGAACGTCTACAGTAAACTTTTCATGTATCCATTTAATGCCAAAGTCATTTAAAAAGCCACATAGGCTTAAACAAGTACCTAAAAGGCACTCAAGAAAGCATCTGTCAATGAATAGAACATAGGTTGATTAAGTATAGATGAATGCCCCTTCTCTATAAATATGACCATGAACAAAAACTCCATGCAACAAGAAAGATGGTCAGATCCTCTGGAGATTTGCTCATTTCAAGAAGTAATTAACAAATCAAAAAATTCTTGTATGGCTACAAGTTTTAAGATAAAGATACAAGCTTTCTGGAGTCAGACTGCCTTGGTGCAACACTAGCATAGTTTTCCAGCTGGTGGTTAGGTTTCCAAGCCTCAGTGTCCTCATCTGAAAACTGGGGTTTTATCACTTCCAAGGGCCATTAGGAGGATTGAATGTGGCAATGTATGTAAAGTGATATACACAAACACTGGCCCATGGGAATTTCTCAATAAATATTAGCTTTGCCTGCAGTAGACGTGATGACATTTTAATAGGATCCTTGGCAATGGCATGTAGCTCTTGAAATAGAACAGATGAAAGTAGCTCATATCTCTATAAAAAGAGGGAGGATTATTGATTCTGGACCTGGGCTTAGTTCATGTTCTCACACTCACGGCCTTTTCTCTCCCTGTTCTCTTCTTTCACCCAGGCCCATGGGTTTCCTTTAAGCAAGGAAAATAATAACTTGAGCGGTCTCATTTCACACTGGGGTCCTGTTGGCTCAGTGGGAGTAGTTAGTTACAGCTCTGTTTCTCCTTTGTTTGCTCGTCGCATCCCTGCAGTGTCAGGGAAATAAATGTCTGGGGAGGGAAGACAAACAAGAGGTACAATGAGAGTAGCTGACCTCAAGTTAATGGAATCTGGGTTCTTTGAACGAGAGCACATTGCTAGAGAAGCCTGCTGTATTCATTCAACAGAGAGGCTCTCTAGCCTTTCTTCCCATGTGTTTGATTCTCATTTTCTCGTGCCAGAGTGAAGGTCCAGCCCCTTCTCACACAAAGCAGGTCAATTTGGACATAGGCTAAGCCTTCCATACATTTTACACTGTCTGGCATGGAGGAGGTTTATCCTTAAGGGGGAAAAAAAAATGGGAATGAGTAACACATCTGAGCAGTCAATCAACCAGTATTTATTGATTGTGTACTCTGTGATGATTACAATTCAAAGTGTTGGAGGCAGAGCAGCAAACAGATAAAATTAACACCAAACTCTTATTGAGTGCTTTTGTATACACTAGTCACTGTGCTCAGGCTTAAATAGTTAATCTTCACAAATCTTGTGGAGTAGATATCATTAGCTCTCATTTATAGTTAAGAACACTAAAAGCAGCTTATGTAACTTGCTCAAGGACATGTAGTTCACGTGTAGTCAAGCTGGGATTTCAGACTACAAGGCTACTTGCACGGTAAGCATCACGCTACAGCCTTCACAACAGAAGTTGGAAAATACCAAAGGGATGTTGTAAACCCCACATAAAACCTTGGTGACTAAAAAGACTGACAGAAGCACATTTCACAGAATTTATGTATATGTATGCATACATGCATAAACACACACATACACATCACATACACACAAATATGGATAGTCCAAGGTTCAGTCTCTTGTCTTTTAAAGGTTTTTTAATACTCAGTCTACACTTAAGGCATCCGTGAAACATATTTGCAAAACATAAATAACTCTGTCACTTTAGCTATTGTTAAAATGGAATATTTTGTCCACTCACAGGATGGATAACAAAAGGTGATAATATGTATCAAATACCCAATGCAGTGTTCAACATATGGTTGTCAGTTAAAGTTATTTCCCTCCCCTGTAGTTATTATTTTTCAATACAGAGGTGTTGTTTTCCTGTGCTGTATTTAATGCAAACCCTTAATGAATAAGAACCATGTCCTATCATTATTTATTATGATCCCAATATTTCTAACCTCTTTCTTCATGCCCATCCTCCTTCAGTGCTTATTCTAGATGTTGGGCTGCTCTGTAAAGATTGGTTGATTTTTCCATGATGTTAAATACTATTTGACTACATTTTTACTTTTACCAGGTTTGGTGGAAATAATCTCATTTTTTCCAAATTTTTAAACACCAGGATATCCGTTTTTTAAAAAAAGATTTTATTAAAAAAAAAAAAAAAGATTTTAGGGCGCCTGGGTGGCTCAGTGGGTTAAGCCGCTGCCTTCGGCTCAGGTCATGATCTCAGGGTCCTGGGATCGAGTCCCGCATTGGGCTCTCTGCTCAGCAAGGAGCCTGCTTCCCTCTCTCTCTCTCTGCCTGCCTCTCCATCTACTTGTGATTTCTCTCTGTCAAATAAATAAATAAAATCTTTAAAAAAAAAAAAAGATTTTATTTATTTTTTTGAGAGACAGACAGAGGGGAGAAGTTCAGAGAGAAGCAGACTCCCCATGGAGCTGGGAGCCCACTGAGGGACTCGATCCCAGAACTCTGGGATCATGACCTAAGGTTCCTTAACCAACTGAGCCACCCAGGAGCCCCAGCCTTATATCCTTAAATGTGATATTGACCTTCATGAAAAACTGGCTTAATTATTTTGACCATTAAGGATAATTTCTAAAAATCAATTTTGGTCCCTGAATTTTCTGAACTCTCATTACCTACAGAAAATTCAGTGTTACTACATTTTCTGCTCTCTCTGCTGTAGAGGCAAAATTTCCCTCAGGAAAGTACAACCAAGGTTTGAGTATCATTTCCATGACCAGCCAAAAGTTTTTTAACCACTTTATTGAGGTATCACTGAAATGTAAACAAACAAACAAACAAAAAGGTATTTAGTGTATACAGCTCCATGAATTTGGGATCATCTATATACCTGTGATGCAACCATCCCTACCATCAATACTGTAAGCATATTCATCACCTCCCAAAGTTTCCACTTTATTATCATTTGTGTGTGTGTGTGTGTGCGTGTGTGTGTGTGTGTATAGGAACACCTACTATAGGATCAACCCATTTTGCAAATTTTAAGTATACAACACATTATTATTATCTGTAGGCACTGCATTGTGCAGTAGATCTCCAGAAATTATTTATCCTGTGTAACTGAAACTTTGTATCCTTTGACCATCAGCTCTCTATTTTCCCTTCCCTCCAGCCCCTGGCAACTACCATTCGATGCTTCTGTGAACTTGATAATTTTCATTTTCTTCCCAGGGTATCTTTCTCATCCTCCATGGATCTTCTTCAGGGGCTTGTCCGACCAAATGCTAAATATTCCTACCTGCAGTGGGGAAGACGGATTCCTAATGATAAAGCAAATGTCTCTTCCTTTTCCTCAGCATTTAAAGAATAATTCTCTCTCTCCTTTACTTTTCTTTTTTCCGGTTAAAGTGCAGACTGAGCCTTGTCAAGAGGAGTAGGCAGCAGCTTCAAAAGCTGAGTCCCCCTGGGCCTCCAGGAACGTGAGCTTTGCAGACTAGGAAGTTACATTGTCTTATGAATTCTGATAAGGCCTTTGAATTTCAGAAAACTGGAAACCAAATTTCCCTTAGTTTTTCTTCTTTTTAAAAAACTTTTTCAAAACTTTTTTTCCTTTTAGTTTTTAATACTCTGCACTATACTGACTGCTATCGGTTTTCTCTGTAGCCTGTTTACCTAGACAGCATGATGAGATATACATTTTGAGAAGAACTGAGCCTGGATTCTCAGACATCTATTTTCAGTCATTCAGAAAACACATGCACTCTTTTGACTGTTCCTAAACCTCTAAGCAAATTACAGTCAAATTACAGTCCCAAACATTTCCTGGGTGCCCACTCCTTCATATATTCTTAGAGTCTTCTGACAGAAAAAAAAAAAAGCAACAAACATAGAAACAAACAAAAAATTCAGATATGGTATTTGGATGCTTGGAAACTTAATTCAAAGACTTAGAAGTAAAAATACAGTATATTGAGAAAATCCTAAAAGAATAATATTCACTTATATCCCTCATGAAATCTAATACTCTTACTCATCTAGTTAATGTGACCAGTAGACTATCACAGCGCTTTTTTCCAATTAAAAAAAAAAAAAATTCCAAATGGCTACTCATGGATTTTAAACTTCAAAACAACTGATAAGAAAATCATACAGCAGGTCAGTTGTACTAAGAGCACTGTTACCATATAAATAATGTAAATAATTCTTTTCTTCCTTCCTTCCATAAGTAATTCTTAAGGACTTCATATAAGGGTACATAATAATTGTGAGGATTTAAGTAAGGCATGGAATGTCTTCATATAGGCTTATCTGGGAGGTTGTGGGGCTCTGTGACTTTTCCATGAGCTTCTCTTTAAGATATGCTAAAGGAATTGGTAATAGATTCTCATGTGTGTCAATTTCCTCCCAGAAGGAACAATCAAATCTGGGGGAAACACATCCCTTCTTTGACTTCAGCCTATTGTGATGGCAGGCACTCTTGCAGAGAGCAATCATTGGTCTATCCTCTGCCTCCAGTGTTCTAGGAGAACTCATTTATTTTAGGCAACTGAAGCCTTCAAACTTCAATTAAGAATAGGAAATATGGGTAGTAATTGACCATGGATTTGCACTGGATATTGTGGAAAAAAAAAAAAAAACAACAGCATGAGAGAGAGAAAGAAGAAAGAGAGCAGGACTGAGAAGTATTGTACTTTTGGGGGAAAATAAAAACATTTATATATGAGTGTATCTCATCAGAAACAAGTAATGAAAACTAAAAATTGGCTTGAAGAAACATAGGAAAGGAATGAACTGCGATGATCATGCAACAGATATTTATGACTTAATTGTACTTGGCTTAAAAGAAGTGTGGCTTTTTGTTGACCATGGAACAAAGGGATAAAGAAATCTGGTAACACTAGGCTTTTAAGGGTTCAACAACAGATGGTATAGGAGCCAAACTTGGTTATTCACCCTTTTGCTCTCTTATCCTAAAATTTAATTCCATGGAATTAAATAAATTGAAAGAAAATTTATACCCGAATGGGTTTGTCATGACAAATTTTGGTAGATCCAGCAACATAGATTTTGGAAAGAAGAATAAAAATAGTTGATTTATTTAGCTTGGAGGAGAAGAGAACTAAGAAAGGGTCAATAATCAAATGACTGAATCAATCCCCTTTTGTAAGGGGAATACATAAATATATGTTTTTGTTTATCTATGAAAGAGGTAAAAATGAAAATGTATAACAGGTACATATTAATTAATTAATATTTATTTGAAATGAAAATGTATAATAGGTGCAAATGAAATTAGTTAACACTGATGAAATTAGAGCTGAATTTAAAGAAAGAATAATGAAGGCTCTTCCAGCTTCTTTCACTATTTCTCAACCCTTCTGGCAAAAGGATTTATTAGTATTGAACCTTCTTCTCTATAAGGAGAACAGTTCAGTAGTGCCTTATTTTTATAGGAAAAGAAAAAAAACTGAAAGATGTCAAAGCTTTATTTGAACCCTGAGGAGACCAAGAGTGTTGTCTGCCAAAGTGAAATGACTGGTTTTAAGCTTTTCGTGAAGCTCAGAGGCAGACCGTTTATAACCCTGGAAATATTTAATTTGGGGAGGTTTATGTTAAGATAATAAAATAATTAGCTTTCCCTCATTAGAGGCATGCAGAGCGGTAGGGTTGCATGTTCTGGAAAATTACATTTCTGCTCTTTCACTGACTTAATACGTGTGGATTGATGCAGATCAGATAGCTAACTGGCAGGCATTTTACACGTTTACCTTGTTTTAACTAATTGCCAGTTCAGAGTCACTAGAGGTTCCATTTTAAATTAATGACTGTGAGGTATTAACTGCAAACATGTATCTATTGAGAAATTAGGAAAGAATAGCAAACTCCACGTTGTTTCTTATCAGTGCTCTCAGTTCTTGGTGGGTTGATACATTAAAGAAGCAGTGGACACCAACCTCTGGCCCTCCCATCAGAAGGAGCCCGCTGCCTCTTTTTATAAATGGAGTTTTTTTTTTTTTTAAGATTTTATTTATTCATTTATTTGTCAGTGAGAGAGAGTACACACAAGCAGGCAAAGTGGCAGGCAGAGGCAACAAGAGAAGCAGGCTCCTCGCTGAGCAAGGAGCCTGATGCAGGACTCGATCCCAGGACTCTGGGATCATAACCTGAGCTGAAGGCAGCAGCCCAACCAACTGAGCCACCCAGGCATCCCAGTAAATGGAGTTTTATTGGCATATAGCTGCACCTGTTTGTTAATGTTGGCTGCGGTTGCTTCTCATTATAAAAGCAGAGTTGAGTAGTTGCAACAGACACCATACACCTGCAAAGCCCAAACTAGTTACTCTCTGATCCTTGAAGGAAAAAGTTTTCAAACTCCTGCATTAAAGGATATCAACCTCCCTACATTATTCTGTAGTGAGTTCTTAGGTGAAGCACTCTTTTAGCTAGAGGTCTGTTTTCATATTCTCATTGATTACCAGTGGAAAATACACATGTTTAGAAAATAAAATGCAACATTAATGTTTTATTTCTGTCCTTCATTTTAATCTACATGCCTCCCAGAACATTTCTTTGGACACTGTCTGCGTGAGTTGATGAAATTCAGGATTAATTTTGGTGACTGATGAAACATGGCTTAGTTTGGCATTGCTTTGCTTTATGATTCATGCTTTCTTTGCCACTGGACTTTATTTAGATTATTTTCTTGGCGCAGCTACAGAGAATTGATAGGACACTACATTTTCCATCCTCTCTTACACCCAAGATATTGTTAATGTGGCATGAAAAAAGAAAAAAAAATTAATTCAATCCTAAAACTAGAATCTTTGTATTGCCAGTTTCTTCTCTTGGTAAAGAAAAGCAGTGTCCTCACTGGTCCCTAAGGTCATTGTACATTATTCAGATTTTGAAATGGAACACTGTGGCTGAGAGGGGAGCCTTGCCTTGGCAAAAAACACAAGCAAAACAAAACAAAAACCGCCAAACAAACAACAAAAAGTCCATAGAATTCTATTGTAATGAATTACTGAAGTGTTTTATTTAGTCTTTCATGATGATTTTCCTGCTTATTTTCGAAGGAACTTTATTTTTGTATGACTGGACCTAATGTTTTTAAGGTGAACACCTCATTATTTTGATTTATATATCATTCTACTCCCTTTGCACTCTCCCCACCCCCAAACAAACTACTTAATTCCACAAAAGTTTGAAAGCATCTGTCTCAGGCACGGCTTTCTCTTTTCACTTTTTATTTCTGACTCATGACACAACAGACCCTTCTTCCGAACACCTAAAATTAATTAGGGTCATAAATATGCAAGAAGCCCATTTTCACTTTCTAACCAATCACTAGAGTTTTAGATTTTCAGAGAAAAAAATGGAGAACTCTTACTCTTTGAATCAACTCTGTATCTAGCTTTGGCTACAAGGAGGAACTGATTGAAGAACTAGAGGTGATTTGTCTCCTGAGAGAAAGTAGAGGTGCTATCTAAGAGTTCTTTAGAGTCATTCTTAATTCATTTCATTCTTTATAAAAAAAAATCACAAACATCACTATGCCCGGGGGCCTTTGCTTGGTGTTGAAAATTAAAGGAGGACTGGGTCTGTTTTCAGTGAGCTCCTGGTCTGTTGAGGAAATGTGCCTTCCAGGCTAAGAGACTGACCAGTGTGATAGCACAGATGACTTTTGAGAATGTATGTGGGGAAGAAAGAAGAGAGGAGGTTTGGTGGCGTGGGCAGGGGCTAGATCTTGAAGGAATTTATAGAACAATGAAAGCAATCTGTTGTAGTAAAACAAAACAAAACAAAACAAAAATAAAATAAAACTGTGGCATTTTGAGGGCTGATGACCATATTGAGAGTGAAAAATCAGGAAGGCAACCTTCAAATAAAGTGTTCATCTAGAGACAACACATTTATAATCAACACATTTTGTATGCCTTAAATGTTTATGGTGATTGAGTAAACTGTACAATTTATATACGGTTCTCCTTATCACTATGAGAAAGATACATTCATAGTGAGAAGAAATATGGACACCTTTTATATATTTATTTGTGGGCTTTATTTTATCAGAGTCTAATTCTCTCCCTGAGAGTCGACTTTTTGTTGCTCCTTTCCTGGATGAATTTGATTGCATTTGCCTTCCCTTCTCCCTGAGGACATTTAGAAGGTCTGGAGATGTTTTTGGGGGGTCACCACTAGGGATGGAGGGGATGTACTACTGCCATCTCCTGGAGAGCAGTCAGGAGTTTTGCTGAGCATGATGTGATGTACAGAACAGTCATCCACAACCACGAATTACTCTACCCGAATGTCAACAGTGTTGGGACTGAAAAACCCCGAGTGAGAATTACATTTTCTGATTCCGTCCTGCCCACTGTCCTGTGTATATGACTCAGGAAATACGAACAAGACCGACGGCTTATGGAAGATACCCAGGGCAGTCTACAGGATTAGATGGGATTGGAATCCTTTAAATGTACAAGCCGGATGGAGAGTCTGTGCTTTAACACTTCAGTTCTGGGTGGCCAAAAGAAGGTGAACCTGTCCACCTCCTGTGTCTAACTTTTTATTCTATTGTGATTAGCCATAGCAATTGTGGGGTCCTTTGTTGCAGAAAATCACATTCATGTTTTGACTGAGCTCTCTTTCATTAAAATGTAGAGTTCCCAGAGGAAAATTCCACTTAACTCTGTATTTGCTTATGATGTACTTCTATCACCAAAATATCCACAGAGTCTCTCCTGTGTTACACAGTGAGTCTCCCAAAGTAGCCCTGTACCCTCAAGTTTGTGGTCTTGTTGTGATTGGATTTCCTTGCCACTGTGAGAAGTTGCTTTGTGTTTTTAATCTTTCTCTGAAAAGAAATGGTGCTCACTGTGGGTAGATGTTGAAGAATTGTATTTTTAATGCCCGGGAGATGATTCCTAGCATTCTGGTTCACACATATATTTCATGTAATTCATAGCATTTCTGGTTTAACTCAAGTCAGAATGGAGAAATGCTGAGCAACAATGTAGCAATGAAGGCACTGGGGGTAATCTTTCATACAGACCTCTTAGGGAAAGTCTGAGAAGGTATGAATTAATCTTGCTAAGTTAGATAAATGACAGTGGCAGAGCTGTATCCTGCTGTTATCTGCTATTATTAATAATAAAAAATGATAAAAATAAAATTTAAGAAGCAAAAAAATTTAAAAGCCCATAAAACTCGAGCTGTAGCAATTATATTCAGCATTTCACCCCCTAAATGAATGCAGATATATCTTTAAAAACATTTTTCTTACATTTGTATATATCTTCACGTCTTATAAATGAATTAAAATCATTTTTCCCCATAAAAGAGGCCCATTCTTAATTTTAGAACCCTGTGGGTGGAACAAATGGTAATACCCAAGGAGAACAGCAAGAGCCTTTCGAGTGGAGGACATCCCAGGACATGCTCTCTTACCTCTTAGGAGCTCTCCAGAAGACAGCCTTGTCCTGCCCTCATCATCTGTTTAATTTGCTGTTGTTGTCTTTTTTTTTTTTTTTCCCCACTTAATAATAAGTGAAGACTTCATAATTTCTCTGCCTCACAGGACATTTTAGAAACAATGACATCATACTTTGTAGTACAGTCTCTCTTAGAGACTACTAGAATCTAGACATATACAGAGGAAGGGGTCCTCAGAATTCTTTCGTTTAGTCCAATTCTTTTTCCTTTGCAAATGAAGTAACTGAAATTCAGTGGGGCAAGGCTATTCTCAGGATAACAGAATCAGTTAGAGGCTGACATGTATGTTTGGTACTGCAGCATTCTCCCAGTGGAGTCCTTGCTTCTTAAACTTTGGTGACAGGGTTGCCAGATAT
The DNA here is from genome assembly GCF_009829155.1 of Mustela erminea. Taxonomy (NCBI): domain Eukaryota; kingdom Metazoa; phylum Chordata; class Mammalia; order Carnivora; family Mustelidae; genus Mustela; species Mustela erminea. Next base: position 48,332,750 of record NC_045614.1, read on the forward strand.
GGCAAAGCAAAGCGAACAAACAAACATATAATGCTTGAGAGAAAATTATTGTTTATCTGAAGTTGTGATAAATTAAGCTTCCAGTATTTTATTTATCAAAACAGCCTGAGATTGCAGGAGCCTGTGCTCTCGGTTAATTGGAACATTTCAATAAATACATACCACTAACTATGCCCCCAACCCAAAGTTTCTCTTGATAAGTGTGTGAGATTTTTTTTTTGTTGTTGATTATTTGTATGTTTTGTTTTATTTTGTTTTGGTTCCAGACCTTGAGCACCAGAAATAGAGCAAAAGTTGGAAATTAATTAAGGGTGGACAGGGATATATTTTCAGTTAGTAGCATTGGGTTCATCTGATGAATCTGTTGGATGAATCACCATTGCATGAATGCAACATTCTCCTATCCCAAAGAGGGTTGGAGGAGGCAAGCAGTGTGGTGTATCCTGATATGCATTCTTAAGACGTTCTGAATTCTTCTAGGAATTGTGTAATTACTATTTATTTTGCTTTATTGAAAAATGGCAAATTCTTTATAAAGAACATCAGTAATTGCTTTAAAAAAGTAGAATTTTAAAAAGAAAAATTAGTTAAACCATGCCCATTCATAGTTCATTCCTTTATGTGTTCATTTATTCTATAGTCATTATTCCTTTTAACTCTATGTATTATCAAGATAAATATGATATTTGGCCTCTATTCTAGGAAAATTTGCATCCTCAAAGTTGCTGGAATTAGTTTAATATGGATCTTGTTTTTGTAAATCTCCAGTGCTTCTAGGTTGATCAAATGTCTCTCCAGAAATAAATGGCTTACTTCTTGTGTAGGCAAGTTGATACCAATGCTCTGTAAGTGGAAATCTGGTTTATATTCTGATAGCTTAGATAATCCATCTAAGTCTAATATTATCCAGCCCTTATATATAGGAAATGAATCTGTTTGCTCCGTTTTACTTGTATCAGTGGCATTATGTGGTTAAGAGCACAAACTCTGGAGCTAGGCTGATGGATGTGATCTTGGATAAGTACTTAGTTTCTGGAACTCTGTGCCTGTTTTTTCACTTGTAATGTAGGCATAATAAAATCACTTCCTTCATAGCTTTGCTGTGAAGTTTAAATGGGCTATTATGTTAAGGTTAGAATTTTGCCAGTCTCCTTACTAGCCTGATACAATCATTTTCTGTTGTTATTCTTGTGACTCCTTGTTCTGTCTGTACATCGTGCCACCTAGAACATTGGGATTTTTTTTCCCCTTTGTTCTATTTCAAGGCTCTCTGAAGTTACAACATTCCCTTTGACCTTGAATACTGATTTTGGAAATTTCCATGAGTCTCAGCCCCATAGTCATGAACCCACTGATGGGACATGAGCCCCGTTCAAAACCCTAAGATCATTGCTTACAGAAGAAAGGAGTTCAGAATATGAACTCTTGTGTGTACTGTTCAGCACTCTGCCCTACCTCCTCAACTGTTCACATTTGGACTGTAACATATATTCACTGAATGAAGTAAGAAATAAACACTTTTAAGCACTTAAGATTGAAAGAGTATCTTTCCTAGGCTAGGAGAAGCTATTACAGTTAATTGGATAGGTATCATTAAAGAGAAATCTTAGAGTAGATGATCAAACTCCATAAGATCCAGAATGTGGTATGTATACATGAGAAGACTCTTCATTTCACTTCCCATTTCATAAAACCATATGACATCATTCAAGTGATGGGTTTTCCCAAAGTCATTAAGATTCTCATTTCTCTTCACTAGAAGAAACAGTTACATTGAATATAAAATTTTCTTTTGTTGGCATTATTGCTTATTTTCCAAAGGAAGAATAGATAGAGGCTTGATTTTTTTCCTCTCCCATTTTTCATCAGAGGCCACCCTCAGACTTCTTTGTTGGACAACGTCTTGGAATTCCTCTTTTATATTCATCCATTCTGTTGCTCATTTGCTTTTATTTGTCCTCTCAATGATTTTTCAAGATTGATTTTTAAATCAGAATTACAGAGCTTAAATTCTTTTGGCCAAAGATTCACAAAAATTGTTGTTGTATTTTGGGGATGGAATAAAAGAGATCTATGACAATATACTCTGAGGGCATCCAAATAAGTTTTTTAAATCTTTTATCAGTGGTTGTTTCAAGTTAAATTTAAAATTATTCTCTGCTCTTTTCTGATCATATCTCTTCCATTAGCTCTGGAATAAATGGAATGCTCACGAGTTCTAAGGAAATATCAGCCAGATACTTGAATTTCTTGCCTAGCCATAAACTGAAGATAGAGTTGTTTTTATGATCTGATCCTAGCTCTATGTATTTTCTTCATTGTAGCTGATTGCCCCGGTATAAACTTTATGATGCAACTGTTACTACGCAATGGAAATATCAGTGAACGTGATAAGAATTTAGTGAATACCTGAGAACAATTCATCTTCCTCCTCATTTAGGGAGACCTGGAATTCTTCAGGTTTATAACATTATCCTCCTTAAGTCCTTTGGTGGTGCTGAAACTCAGAACATCTCTCTTTCTCACTCAGGATAGATAGGATGGCTATTTGTTGATTATTCCTAGGAATGCTTATGAAGGCTCCCCATGAAAAGTCTAACTTTCCCCTTCCATGAACATAGTAGCATTAAAGTTCCCCTCATCCTTTGAAGTTACATGTGACTGTGTGACTTGTTCTGACCTTTGATCAAAAGTGAAGACTCTTGGGGCACCTGGGTGGCTCACTGGATAAAGCCTCTGCCTTCGGCTCGGGTCATGATCTCAGGGTCCTGGGATCAAGCCCCATGTCGGGCTCTCTGCTTGGCGAGGAGCCTGCTTCCCCCTCTCTGCCTGCCTGTCTCTCTGCCTGCTTGTGATCTCTCTCTCTCTCTCTGTTAAATAAACACAAAATCTAAAAAAAAAAAAAAAAAAAAAAAAGTGAAGACTCTTTAAGAGTGGACTTATTTCTTCACATTCTCTTCTCCCTCACCCTGCCTATCTGACAGTGTTCCAGAATGTGGCTGCTCAGTCAACCTGGGTCCTGCAGTGAAAGCAATGATGACATAGAGCAGAACTCCCAGCTGGCAAAGATGAAAAATCAGCAAGAAATGAGCATTTGTTTTTTTAGGCTACTAAGATTTGGGGTCATTTGCTACTATAACATAATCTACCCTATTCTGACTAGAAAGACTTCTGCAACATCCAACCTTCTTTTTTCTTTTTAGTTGCCCTTCATCAAAAGTATTGTGGGTCCATGTAGCTTCCCAGAAATGGACTTCTATACTTCAAGGCTGGAGCATATTATTGAGACTGAAACAGATGATACATTCCCAGAGACAATAGTCAGTTCGGCGTTGGGCATGTCATATAAGATTATTTAATCAAAATGCATCTAAGATTTGTAAAGATTGTTGGGATGAAGCTACTCCCTTTACTATTTAATTTTTTTAAGATTTTATTTATTTGACAGACAGAGACCACAAGTAGGCAGAGAGGCAGGCAAAGAGAGAGAAGGAAGCAGACTCCCTGCTGAGCAGAGAGCCAGATGCGGGGCTTGGTCCCGGGACCCTGGGATCATGATCTGAGCCAAAGGCAGAAGCTTTAAACCACTGAGCTACCCAGGCTCCCCTCCCTTTACTATTTAATGTGAAAGAGGAGCCATGTATTTCTGGATGTTTGTTTTCCTTCTCGAATACTGAAGAGGTAAACTTTGAAATGAAATGGACATTATAGAAATTGAAGAAGAAAGACAAAGAAAACAGGTCCTTAGAGTCATCTTAGAGCTGGTAAGTGAAGGCTTATTAGATGTTAAGCCTTATAATAATTATATGTGCCAATAAATTACCTTTATGATTTATCCTACTCAGAGCCCATTTTTCTGATATCTGAGACTAAAAAGAGCTCCCCTGACATAGTGTTTGTTTGTCATGTGATAGATTTGTAAGGGGCATAACCATCACCAGTGATTTGCCAAAGCCAACCTATGTTTTATCATTGCTGCTAGAAGAATTGGCAGGTCTGTGAGATGACATGGGGGTGAAGAACGAATAACCATCACATTAGAGGCAACATGATGTGTCGGAAAGATATATGTTAGAATCCTGTGTCCCCTAAAAATCAAGCATTTGTTCTTGGAAAGGTATTTTGGCCTCTCAGAGCCTCAACTTCCCATCTCTAAAATAGTGATAATTTGCTCTAAGCAATAAATGAGATAACACTTAAAATTTAGATAGGCAGGGTAAATTCTTTTCATTCATGAACTTTGGGGTTGTTCCAGTCTTAATGGATACTGTTTAGTACTTCCTGTCAAAATCAAAAGACTCTTGGTTCTTTTCTGAAGCTAGCCTATTCTACCCTTTCTACTCTCAAAGAATTGAGAGACTTTATCATTTGTATCTCAGAATACATGTCTAAGTTGCCCCATCTGAATGAAAGTCTTCTTTCATTTATTGGGGATATGGCATATGTATGTGTAGATGATTACCAATGCCAGAAAGACATCTGGAATGTAGTTTAAATACAGTATTTTAAAGAAAGAGTTCTATTTATGTATCCAGTGTAGTACATGAAAATCAAGATATTGTCTACTTTTTCTGATACTGTGTCATGCTGACCAATTTGTCTAAGCTTGTTCTGCAAGTCTAAATATAAGATAGAGAAAATCTATGGCAATTGTGATTATGAGTGTATCACAACCATTTATCTTGAATTCTTTTATCCCCCTATATGTTAGGTAGTGATCTCCAAGGAATTCTAAGCTAGCAAAACTTGGGTTCTTTTAAATATATACATAGAAAAGAGTGGACTATCTATTTTTCTCATTTTGACCTTCATTGTAAAGTCTTTAAGGAGAGAACAAAGGAAAAAAAAAAAAAAAAAAGAAGGGAGAGCATAATTGTGCCATAATAGAGTACGGCGATTCTATGCTCATTTTAATTAACTTTGCAGTCCCAAAGGAGCCATTCAACTCCTCAGAGTCATCAGAAAATCCTATAATATTTTATTTCTGTTTCATAGTAACATGGAGATTGGTTTGCTTATCCCATGGGATCAGAGACATTTTACACAAGGGACATAAAGTACTGTTAAAAATTAATCATTTTGAAATATAAAACATTATTGGAAGTAGTGCTATTGTTCTGAAGATTTATTAACTGGTTGGCACATAGTCATTACACGCAGAGCCACACTGGATTTTTATATTTCATACTAAACACTTCTCATCATTTTCTTGAAGTTATTATTAGAGCACGACTAGAGCTCGGTGCACGTTAAATTAAAATAATGTGATGAGGCATATTTGCCTGACATCCTTGGTCTCCCAAAGATGCATATAGTATGAATTAATACACTGGTGGGGAGATTCAGGAGTCTAATAGTAAAGAAACAAGGTTAAGATTTTGGCCTGTGAGATCAAGGAGACCTATGTTTGAATCCTGGGTAAACACCATGGGATCATAAACCCTTGGGCAAGCCACTAACCTCTCTAAGCTGTGGGTTGGAATGTGTTCCCAACTCTTCTTGGGTGGATAGAACCACGTCTGTGAGGAAGCTCTAGAGCCAGGATCAGCAAACTTTTTCTGTCAATGGCCAGAACCAATGAGCTTGGGTTGCCGTTAACAAAATACCATATGCTGGATGACACAAAAAACATTTATGGCTCACAAGCTCCAGGCCTGAGTCCAAGTCAAGCCATGTCAGCATGGCTGGGTTCTGCATAAGAGCCTTCTTCCTGGCTTGCAGATGGTCACCCTTCTTATTCTGTTCCCACACATTGTAGAGAGAGGGAGAAAGAGAGAGAGAGCGTGCTCTGGGTCTTTTCCTTTACTCCTAAAGACACTGATCCTATCATGGGAGCCCTACCTTCAAGATGTTTTCTACTCCCAAAGGCCCCACCTATGAATATCATCACATTGGGTGTTAGGACTTCAACAAATGAATTTGGGGCACATGTTCAATCCACAACAGCCGGAAAGTAAATATTTTTCGGCTTTGTTCATCCTACAATCTCTATGGCAACTCCTCAATTCTGCCTTTGTACTGCAAAAAGAGCCACAAATAATACATAAACAGGTAAGCATAGCTATATTCCAGAGAGGCTTTATGTAGGGACACCAGAATAAGAATTTCATATAATTTTTATGTTACAAAATACTATATTTTTTGTTTTGTTTCTACTATTTAAAACTTTGAGAAATAGCCTTAGCTCGTGGATCATTAAAAAACGGTTGGCAGCCAGAGTCAACCCACAGGCTAGAGTTCGCTGAGCCCTGCTCTAGGAAAGTTTAGCCTCTCATGGTGACAGGAGACTTGGCCTCTGAGTCACCACACAGAGAAAGACTGCCTCCAGACTAGGAACATCTGCCCAATTTTGCTCTGAGAAATAAATGTCTTTTACACAAAGCTCTGAAATTACAGGTTCCTTTTGTGAGAGCGGCTAGCATTACCCTAAATTAAATACCACCTCACAGGAATATATGAGGATGGAATAGAACACTTCACACAGTGCTGACATGTAGTAAGGAATGATCAATACCATGTTCTCGGACATACAGTGCATGCTGAGTCCATGTGAAGGCATTCAACTCTCCAGGTCTGAGATGGACACCAAGCTTGAGAAGTTCATGCCAGTAAAGGGGCAAATACCTATTAGAGAGTCCCTCGGTCTTGACTTAGAAATATCCTAGAGTCTAGGCAATCTGGTTTGAAATAAACTTTCTAGAGGATAACTTATGATCCTATAATACTAGGTGTAGTGTAGCCAAGAGGCCAAGCTCTGCCTATAACACATAGCCCGCTGACCCATTTTTGTAGCCAAGATATGATTAAGGAGAGTTCTACACTTTGGAAGACATCTATGTGTTAAGTAGAAAGCCAAATGAAAGAAGTTGCATTTTTTTCAGTACAAGCCACAACTTGCTATAAAATTACATTCAAAAAGAATTTACATGTGAAAAGTATGTTGAATATTTTATAATTATTTGCTTCTTACATATTCTCACAATTTTCATAGTCTAACCATTGTCATTAAATGTTATTTATTTATTTTAAAGATTTTATGTATTTATTTGAAAGAGAGAGAAAGCACCAGCAGGGCAAGGGGCAGAGGGCATAGGACAAGCAGACTCTCTGCTGAGCAGGGAGCCCAGTGCGGGGCTGGATCCCAGGACCCTGAGATCATGAGGTGAGCTGAAATCAAGAGTCAGACACTTAACTGACTGAGCCACCCAGGAGCCCCTCATTAATTGTTATTTAAAATCATAGGCTATTTGATACCTTACTGATGGTTTTCCTTAAAGGTAGAGTTTGAAATCTTGAATTTTTCCAAAGCAGTCCAGCTTGATTCCTCAGCAAATTCCACTCCTATTCTTAGAGCTTTATTGTTTTACATACTGAGATACAGAAATTAGCTATCTTCAAAATATACATTTTAAAGATTTTATTTATCTATTTGACAGACAGAGATCACAAGTAGACAGAGAGTCAGGCAGAGAGAGAGGAGGAAGCAGGTCCCCTGCTGCAGAGAGCCTGATGCGGGGCTCTATCCCAGGACCCTAAGACCATGACCTGAGCTGAAGGCAGAGGCTTTAACCCACTCAGCCACCCAGGCGCCCCTCTTCAAAATAGTTTTATAAAACAACTATCTGAAAAATGGTTGGATACCTTTACATATTACATCTATGTGGACCTTTCTGCTTAGTTTGCCAGTGTGATGATTTTAAAAAACTCAATTTGTATGGATTAAGTAACATAAGAAAGAGTACTAAACTTGGAGTCAGGTGACCTGGTCTTTTGGTTCTCTATTTACTCATTGTGGGATTTAAGGAAAGTTATGAACATCTCTGGGCCTTTATTTCCTTATCTATAATTGGGAGACAATAAGACCTATGCCAGGGGTTTGTAGTGAGGATGAAATGAAATCATGTCTGTGGAAATGCTTTGTAAACTGAAAGTCATAATGATGTGAAAAATGTATTTTGTGATAAAGACCTCACCACTTTCTCAGTTTGTAAGGTTGTCCTTGTCTTGTAACAATGAATGTTTTGTTTTCCAGAACTGAATGAACTAACTCTCTCCTCCTAGCTGTATCCCTATTTCTGTCTGTCTGTCTGTCTCTCTCTCTCTCTCTCTCACACACACACACACACACACACATCGTGATGCTTTGGGAGAAACGTTTTGTTCACTTCTGCAAAAGCAGCTTCTGACCATATTTCCTCTTTCTCTGTGGGTGGAGTGAGAAGAAAATCTGGTTAGGGATGTTGAAAAACGAGAACAGCTGACTGAACATTGGCATGCATTCCCTGAAGTTTTATCCCTTCTGGGCAAATCTGGAGAATTTGGTTTGCTAACAGGCAAAATTTAGAGCAAAATAAAATCGTTTCTTCAGCCGTTTCAGGAGTTATCAGCTTGAAACAATATATCTGTGCTGAGAGATGCAATAAGGAATAGATGCGCCGTCAATTCTGGAGCTCTTTTGAGAATCAGATGTTGATAAAGTGACTCTTTCTTTTCCGATATTTTCCCTACATCCTCTTCTTCCCCACAATTCCTCCAGGCACTAAATTCAATGTGTCTCCTATTCAGACTTACATGGAGGAAATGGCATTTGGTAATTTTGAAATTAATAAATAACGGAAACACTCCCTTCTCATTGAGAACAAATGATTTCCCTTGGTTAAATTTACTGTAAAGAAACCTCACCCGATTAACACAATGGAACGTGGGTCATAGTCTATTTTAGGCTCTCCCATACCTGCAAGGTGGCTTTGACTCCAGGGTGCACAAAGGGACATGAGCCCTCATTTGCTAATTTTAAAGTAGGAGTCCTTTATTTGTGAGGTCTATCTCCAGGTATCTGAGATTGAAAGGGCAAGTTTATTGATGAAAGGGCCTGCTCAGATTACTTTGGGAACTGGGTGTTCCCATGGTGCCTTGGCTGCAGTGGCTTGTTACTGATTCAGAAAGTCAATCCTGTTTAAGATATCCCTTGGCTCTAATAGCCTCCCATAGTTAAGGGAAGGGAGGTAGAGATACTGTGTTTGTCCTACTGTGATGTCAGGAGACTCAAATAACTCAGGACTCCCTCAAGTGTTATTTTAGAAATTTGTGGGTGCTTTTTCCCCTGGTTTTCACAATAACCAGGCTGAAGAAACATTACTGTAAGGAGGCCAGGGATGTTCAGATGTCCTAAAATGGATAGAATAACCAGGAACAACAACAACAATGAAAAGAATTATCCTCTATCTTAAATGAATTTTTAATATCACCTGAGCTGCTCTTTCTCTGAGCTCAGAACTTAAGTCTGCATACACACACACACACACACACACACACACACACAGAAACTATTTTTTGTCTGGTTTTGAAACACAGTGAATTTTCTGAGAATGAATTACTTTGTCAACTGAGGTAAGATTGCATGTATTCAGTTTTGCTTGGAAACCTTCCTGAGAGTTGTTCATTGTTACAGAAAGCCATGTGACCAATGGCAATGTTGTTTGTGAATTTTCAACCACTAATATAATACTCCGGAATCAGTCTGTATTTGCTATTGTCACATTCATGGTGATCCTATATGTAGAACATAGTTCTGACTACTTCTGTGTGTCATTAGGGTAGTTGTGACCATCTGTTTTCATATGGGAATGTACAATGTTTTATTATAAATTATTGTTATTTTTCTCATTTGAGGAGAGCTAAGGCATTTTTTTTTAATTTTTTATTTCTTTTCAGTGAAAGCTATGGCATTGTTTTGAAATTATGTATACAGTTTAGATATATTATCTATGAATCTAATTTAAGGATAGGGAAAGAACATTACAAGAAATTTATTAGCCAAGGGGAACATTGAATCCAAAAGACTGAGAAACATTAGGATTCATAGTCAAGACTATCATGCTTACATTTTGGGGAAAAACCAATGGGTCCCAAAAAAGATACAACCAACACTTGAATTTAGTGATACAGACATCTTACAAACCTCCAAACCGAAGAATATCATTTTCTTTATCACTGGTAAGGGCATACTGATTTGACGGTGTAGTAGCAGCCCAGGCATCTCACAGAAACTATATTTCTCCTCTCAGACAAGCAATACATTATTTAATAATAGACTCTTTCTCAGCTTCTTAGAGGTGGAAAGGGCCACAGAAAACATTTCAAATAATTTCTGACAGGAGAAGAATCTCTTATGCAATATCACCTACAAGTCTAAAAGTTGTTGCTTCAACGCCTCCAGGGACAGAAAGCTTACGATCATATATGATGATTTGTTCTCAATGTTGCATGCTCCTTTTTAGAAAGGTTGAGCTGAAGGCTCTCTACTTAAAATTTTACCCTCTCGTCCAAGTTTGTTTCTCATTAGTAATATGGAGCAGTTGTTTTTACTCCCCCTATATAACAGCCTTTTGTGTATTTGAAAAGAGTGCTCACCTAGGGATGGAATGAGCCAGTGTTTCAACCAAGGCACTTTATGAAGGCGGGAGTACTGTGGTCATGGTGAGGAGTGTAGGCTTCGTAATATGAATCTGCATTAAAGTCACCAGCCAAAGGCAAGAGGTCAATGTTCTTCACCTCCAGCATCAATTACTTCAGCAGCTCTCCCTTAGAGTGGCCATGGTTAATTTTACCTCCTCAAGGGTTTAGAGGAGATAGTATAAGAGGAAGGAGCATATCAATAGAGATGTTGAAATGTATGAAGCTCTACCCTCTTGTGTGTCAATTCACTGTACTTTCTGTGAAAGCCAGAAGGCATAGGCTTGACCCTCTGTCTTGAATATCTTTGGGAGCTCAGGAACTGTTTCTTTCTTTGTTCATCTTTCCTAACAGCCAAGGACCCAAACCTTGCCTAAAAAAATAGATTATTCCCGCCCCCCCCCCCGGAATTATCTAACTCATAACCTTCCCAATAGCACATGATGAGCTGGAGTTCCCTACCTGAAGTGCTTTATACTCATTCCTATTCTGGCGCGGCAGGTTGTCTTCTCACTCAGGTTGTAACCCAGACATTACCTTCTCAGCAAGACCTTCCTTGACAACCGTGATACAAAGCAGGTTCCCCTAAACCTAGTCTTTCTGTATTAGGTTAGCTGTTTACATCATTTATAGCACTTAACTAGGTATAAATGATGTTTATTTAATGAGATGTCTTATACATTAATTTTTTTCTACCAAATTTCAAGTTCCATGAAAGTTGGCAACACATTTTTCATGTTCCCTGCTGTACAATTAGGTGTAAACAGTACCTGGCACATGGTACATATTCACTAAATATTTGCTGGATAAATGATTAAAGAGAAAGAATACAGCTCTTTGTTTTTCACTTTGGGGTAGCTTATTGGATTTTAAATTGGGGTCAGTATTTTTTTGCTAACTATGATGATTCTTTCGTCTTTTCTCTAGGTTGTGAGACTTAACTCCTTGTATAAGATACTTCCAGTCTCCCATTTTTGGAAATGCTCTACTTTTCTTCAGTTTTTTTCTTAAAATATGATTTGTAGCATGAACACAATATGCCTTTAGCTTAGAATATGGTTATATAGATGCTGTGCTTCAATCATAAGGTTTAGTGTAAGTGTGGAACTTCTTAGTTTTAGCCTTAGGAATACTTGAACTCTGGAAATAATTGGTTAAGCTAACCTTGTGCTTTGTTATTTTTTTATATAGATTAATTTTCAATTATCTTAGTCTGTTTGGATCTCTGGACTCTGTCCTCTTGTGTATTCAAGGTGTTAGCTAGAAGTTCATTTAAATAATATAATATCATTTATACTAGTTTTGGAATACAGTTTCTTATTGTATCTGCATTCTAGTGTTTTAGTGAACATTTCACCGACAAAGGCATTCTATTTTGATTTATTAAGAGAGAACAGTGAACAGGATCTTAAAAGTTTACATTGATTATTAACATTTCTGCTTTTGAGGTTCATGTAACAATGACATTTGTCAGACTCTTCATGTGCTCTGCGGAAGGACTTCTGACTTGCTATCGCCTACATGTATCTTGTATATGTAATTTCCTATGCTTCCCACTGTCCCTGCCAACTGGTGGCATTGTGGTGACATGTCTATGTGGTAGCATGTCTACTAGGCCATGGCATAGACCACAACATATCTGACTAGTGATTAAGTGGTTAGCAAAACAGCAGTCCCAAATCTTACTCCAGCACCACCCAAACTAGAAAAAGTTAGTCTGATAAATCATTTTCAAGTGCCCTGCATGCTGCCCTTGAAAGGGAAGCATTAATGATGTTGCATCAGAAAAGGTTTAGAAACAATAAGACAGGTCACATTTAGCCACATGTTAAGGTGAGAACTCCCCTCATCCCTCTATTCACACACTAACTAGACAAGTCCTGGCAGATGCTTGAAGTATGAAATGGAGGTCTACCAGTGTTCTTTAGTTTTATTTTAATCCAACTCAAAATACTTTGTTATAAAATTAATAATTCTGGACAAATGCCTGGACAGGAAGTCCTGGGCAAATGGGAATGTATCATTGCTCTACTTAGATACAATGCAACAGAAGAACAAAACCTCTCCCTGCCCTAGGTTGCCAACCACATCAAAGATAGAAGCTGATTCCCTATGACCCTGCAATTGCACTACTGGGTATTTACCCCAAAGATACAGATGTCATGAAAAGAAGGGCCATCTGTACCCCAATGTTTATAGCAGCAATGGCCACGGTCGCCAAACTGTGGAAAGAACCAAGATGCCCTTCAACGGAAGAATGGATAAGGAAGATGTGATCCATATACACTATGGAGTATTATGCCTCCATTAGAAGGATGAATACCCAACTTTTGTATCAACATGGACGGGACTGGAAGAGATTATGCTGAGTGAAATAAGTCAAGCAGAAAGAGTCAATTATATGGTTTCACTTATTTGTGGAGCATAACAAATAACATGAAGGACATAGGAAGATGGAGAGGAGAAGGGAGTTGAGGGAAATTGAAAGGGGAGGTGAACCATGAGAGACTATGGACTCTGAAAAACAATCTGAGCGTTTTGAAGGGGTAGGGGGTGGGAGGTTGGGGGAGCCTCCAATAAGGAGGGCACATGTTGCATGGAGCACTGGGTGTGGTACAAAAACAATGAATTCTGTTACACTGAAAGAAAATTAAAAAAAATAATTTAGTTAAAAAAAAACAAGAAGCTGAAGCATCATCCATAGGACTCAATCATATGCTAATTCTCTCCTTTATTATTTTGTTTGGTTGCTCTTCTAAAAATACTTCATTGGATCTAGAGACTGAAAGTCAGCCATCATAATAGGTATAGATTTACAGCAATCTTTTGAGGATCCTTAGGAAATCAGCAAATACACAGCATGCACGTTACCACTTCCTGCTCCTATGGGTATGACAGAACCTTCTAACTGATCTGTAAGAGACTTTAGGGTATCCAAGGCCTTGTTTGATGTTTCTTTCTTTCTTTCTTTTTTTTTTTTTTTTTTTTTTTCATTTTAAGTAGGCTCCAGATCCAGCATGGAGCCCAACTCAGGACTTGATCTCAGGACTCTGAGCTGAGATCAGGTGTCAGATGTTTAACCACCTAAGCCACCCAGGCACCCTAGATGTTTCTTTGTTTTATACACACTACACAGTTTAGTAATATATTTCTCAAAAAGTTGTGTATAGATAGATTTTGTTAAATCAAATCATATTTTAATTGCACAAACATTTCACCATTTAAATGAATCCCACTGTGAATATACTTATAAATAGTCACCAATTAATTTTAATTCTTATGTAACTTTTTCTTAAAATGAATCTACTCTCCAAGCACATAATTATAAGAAGTACGCTTCATTACTAATCAGCCAGATAGAGGGTAGCCAAGAACTTTCAAAAATGATCAGAACTTCACGTTGTATTTCTGTTAGCCCTGCTGTGTGTGACTTTGTCTTTGCAAAAATCAAGCACTGATTATATGTTCCTCGCCTGTGAGAAAGCCTATATACTCTTTTATAGTAATTTTTCCTCATTCAGGGCTTCCAAATCATTAAAATGTCTTTTGTTGAGGCTAGCAGATGTTAGTATTTGT